>NW_019522486.1:9445-21214 GCF_002814215.2 Seriola lalandi dorsalis | reverse complement strand
ATCAATTGATCACATCATGCAGTTTGTGTTCCCACGTCATTTATTTCCCACAAAGCTCCAACAAAAGAAGAAGACGCCTGTAACAAACTAAAGTCTCACACTCACCAGTTAAATCTGAAGTTATACCTGTAACTGCACATATGAACTTCATCGTTGCAGCATCAGCAGAGGAGTTGGTGTTGTACCATCATCAGCTGTCGGAGCGCAGCGGCAGCTGGTGACTGTCAGCCTGCAGACGGCAGGGAGTCATTAACACAACCTAGAGAGTAATTGAGTGAAACGACAAAGAGGAGGTTTGGTTTTGTTTTGTTTTGAAGTGTGTGTGGTGGAGTTCGCGGAGGCCGCCGACCTCCTGACCCCACGGGAGACGCTTCCACCTCGCACTGAAACGGAGACCAAAGCATCAGCGCTGACCCAGAAATCACAATTCACTCTGGGAATGTGGAGCAAGTGCCTCTGTGTGTGTGTAGAGTCCATGTTAATGTGGACAGGAGTGAGAAAGTGTTGGTTAGTATCAAAGAATATCGCTCTGTGATTCAGAAATGTACAAAACTTTAAATACGAGGCTTCTTTAACGGAGGGAGGAGGAGTTCAGTGTTTAGAGAAATCCTCGAGTCAGTTGAGAAGAAGGAAATCAATTTAATCTCAGTACATCCAGCAGAGACAAAAGGTCATAGTTCGCCTAGAGTACAAAGACATTATTACCTGTATAAAAGTGAAATATAATAAAACTTATAATATACCAGGGGAAAAAAATACTCCATTACTGGTCAAAAGCTGCGTCCCAGTTCAGGGGCCGCATCCTTCTGAGGCTGCATTTGAAGTCCGGATTGCGTCACGGCGGTGCGACTAGCTCTTCCCATTTCGCAGGCTGCTTGAAATGCGGCTCCAACGGGTGAATCTTTGTTGGTCCAACCTTTCCCAAGGTTCCTTGCGAGCCAGTAATGAAAGCAGACAACGCAGAGGATTACACTTTTAAACGTAAGTGGGTTCAATAGCTACAACTGTTAAATAAACCAAAAGCCTTACAAACTCAAGTTTTTGTAAAATATGTTACATGTTGTCAAGGTTGCTAGGCGACAGGAGCCGCGGTTCGCAACGCAACGGTAAGGCTCCGCCGCAGGCCAGACCGGCGCATTTCGGTGTGGCCTTCCCGGACAGCGAAGCACCGCCTCCTCCGAAGGATTCGTCCCCTGAATTGGATCACAGTTAAAGTCGCTCAGTCAGAATCCTACTTAAGTAAAAGTAAAAGTAAAACGTTTTAAATAATCAAAACTGATGCATCAGTGTTTCAGCAGCATTTTACTGTCGTAGCTGCTGCAGGTGGAGATGGTTTTAACTACGTCACATACAGTTACAGTTTAATCTAGCGGCTCCCATCACAATATAAATCTGAAGGGTTGTGATATGATTAACGGGAGAAGGAAGAAGAAACTGTTCTCATATCTTTGCTTTTTGTATGAAATATTATAGGATTTCATCTCTTAGTGCTTTGAACAGTTATTTCAATGAAAATTTAAGCAGTGAAACACGGACCTGCTTATTTAAATAAAGGATCTGAAGACTGAACAGTTAGGAGCTGAAATGCTGATCCATTTAAATTACTGGAACAGCAGGGTTCCAGCTGCACGGTAGTTTTAATGAGGTTTGGAGAACGTGTTTTTTATTCCAAGACAAGTTCACAGATGGTTAAAATCCCAGCATCCTGCATATTTTTTTTTATTTTTTTTATTTTTTGTCTGTGAAATGGAAGCAGATTTTGCCAAGAATTCACCAGAAGAAACCAGGATCTCAGTTCTTGGCATTGCACCCCAGTGTGGGGTCCAACAGCCAACTCTTGCCCTGTGGTCCCCTAATAGGTTAATCCGGCCATGACCACCAGGGAGAGTTTTCAAAAAACTCTCGACTACATTACAGAATGACGACGACGCCTCGATTAAAAGCTGACGGTGCCGATTTGTCTTCAAGTCTCTGCACGTAGATTTTTTGGTAATTAAGGTGAAACTAATGGCCGCCTGGAAGGGAAGAGATGAGCCTGGAAACTGACGGGATGAGCGTGTTATGGCAGGAAAACTTCACCAAACTTCACCTGCTGTTTATGATTCTTGTCTTCAGTTTGATTCCCGGCTCATCGGGGACTCGTTCATCCTCTCGGTGATTTACAGATGATGCAACATCCCCGTGTAATTTCCTCACAGGCCGAGACCCTCACAAACTTTGAAGTGAAAGTTTCCCTCGGTTCGGTTTCAACCACTGGCTCGGATTTTTTAACCTCACAATAAACGACCACGCCGCCCCCTTCCTTTATCTGAGCGAATATATTTGCATAATTTACTCTGGATTATCTTTAATTTATGCAGAAACTGCTTTCCACTTGTTAGGTTGAATGTTTCCAAGGGGGCTAATAAAATTAGTTGTACTCCCACAGAGAACCCATTCAGGGATTTTTTTTTTTTTCGGGAGCTTTCGAACACTTTTCCGTGACTTTCCTACGAACCGCACTCAGGCTGGGAGTGATTTTTCCCTCCAACATGAGCCTGTGACCTGAAATGATCTGCAGAGGGAAACGTAACAGGCCTGATAGAGAGAAACATTTTTTCTCTTTCTCCTCCTTTCACCTGTTTACCACGTGAGTCATTGAACAGAGCCATTTCTCCCGGCGCCCGGCCCACATGATCAAACACAAGATATTCCCAGGGCAAAACAAGCTGAGGCAGAAAACTGTTGCGGTGGTTCAGAGGTTCCAACAGTTCTGAACAGATTATTGATCCTGCAGGAAGGGCAGAGGGAAACATCCACTCATCGATCAAACAGTTGGCACAGGAAGTGAATGTGATGACGCAGCGTTTTTCGATGGAAGCGTTGCAGGTTTATATCGTGTCAGGATCAGATCTCTACCCTCCAACAACGCACTGAAGCGCGGTTGTGTGATTGGTCGATTGATTGATTATGGTGTGTTGCATGACTTCTAGTGCCCAACTTTTCACATGCAACACAACAGCTAAAAGAAAACAGTTTGTCCAACAAGTTTTACACCATGGAAGCAACAGTGTTCAACCGCCCACAGTACTTTAGCCAGATCCATACCAACGCTTTAAGTCTTAAAATGCATCACTTTTGCTGCGTTTACTCCAAACTACTCTGGAGTTTTCGAGACCCTGTAAAAGCTGTTTGCCCCAATTAAATTTGAAAACGTTTCAGTCTGGACATGCCAAAACGGAGACCTTTGGTAATGATGAACAATGCTCCTGGTACCACTCTTACATGTTGCCATATTTGTTTTGTGACGACTCCATTTATACTTACGTGTTACTTTCAGTAACATTTCCACATCGTCAGTCCAAGCAAAGAAATCTCTGGTCTTTTCACTTTTGCTGAACCTCGTTCACTGTATTTTCAGCTACTGATCAGCCAACTGCAGAGTAGACGATCTGCTTCCTGTTTAGTCCAGTGTATGTCAATGGTCATGTGATATGCATTTTAGGATGGAGATTATTTCTGATACGGAAGTAAAACGCTGATCTGGATGGAGATCGGTTTTGAAAACGCATTTGTGTGATCGTAGAGCGGACGATCTTTGAGCTGAACAAAAAAAATACACTGTTGGGTTCAGGAGCAGGAATTGTGCTGTTGGCCTGATGGTGGTTGAGGAGGAAAGGTCGTGGGGGGGAGGGGGGGGGGTCAGGTGACGCTGTTATAGAGCGACAAAGTCCACATAGGGAGGAGGGACGGGTCAACAACACTGGACTTTAACAGAGGAGACGACTGTTTGTTTCCTGTTTCCAATCTTACAGCGGCTATAATCAGTAGTTCTATAATAACAATGTATGAAATGACAGTGATGACAGAGTCTCTGGTAGTGATGACTCAGCTGAATCTGCAGCTTGTTTGTTTAGCATGTTTGCTAATAAGTTTATCATATATCAACTTAAAAGGTGATGATCCGTCAATGCTGTACTCAGTACTTGTTTCCACTCCCCCCTAGTGGCCAAAATAAATACATAAATCAGTTAATCCATGTTTAATCTTGGCATTGTTAAAGCATAAAAGATATTTAAGACACATGACTGACATCATCCTGCTCATACTGGCCTCAGATCAGAAAATACTTGTCTGCGTCTCCACCTCTAAATGACATTTACTTCGTCAGCCAAACGAAGAGAAAACACAGGTCAGCGATAACATCCATCAGAGTTTACAGACCCACTCCTGCTTCAACTTTGACCTGCTGTACTTCCTGTACTTGTTAGCACATAGTTTTCCTGATCATTAACAATATTTCACCACCAAATAAAGTGGTTTAGATCGTCTGGATAAAGTGCTGGTTTGCTTCCTGTCTGATCGTCTGACCGCTCGTGTTTCTAGACCAATAAAACTTCAACATGTTCCCAAATGTCAGTTTTTAACTTGATCAGAGTGATGTTGTAATTACTGATAGCAATGACGGACTGAACCTCCAAAATAAAAACCTACATTGTAAACAGAGAATCATTAGACAGTATAAGTTTCCCAGCTGGTGTGACCTTGTTTAGGTATCAGATCTTCGTCTTTGTGTCGACACTAATGGAAGAAACGATGTCGAGGTGATAATCAGGCCAGAAGCTGCAGCAAACATCCTTTTCAGACCCTCAGGCCGGTCCCGCCCTCGGATGATGTTACGTGGGAAAAAGCAGCAGCCATTGAAACGGACGGACAACAACAAATCCCCCGAGGGAAGGTTCCCAGGGCGTTTTCCAGGACATCAGATAAACACTTCCAGTTGTTTTGTTTTTTTTTTATTGTTGATGCGTTTTTAACCTTTATTTATACAGAGGGACTCTGCTGAGCTTTGTGCTCCTCTGCAGCTCCACCCTGCTCAGGGCAGGTCGACATGTTCACACCTGGCTCATGCTGAACTTATTATATTTTATTCTTTGCACATAGTTATAATTTAATGTTTCAAAACATTTTTCATGGTATTTTTGTGATATTTGAATGTTTAGCTAAAGTATATTTCGATTTTTAAGTTTAGTTAAATAAAGGTTTAGTTCTGAATCATTTTGATTTACCCTTACCAACACGTGCAAACAACAGATTCACCAAACAAAGAAAAAAGAAAATAAGACAAAGAAAGAGGAAAACAAGCACAGAAGAAAAGAAAAACAGAGAAAATAGAAAAATTAAAAGAAAAACAACAATGCTGCAAGCAAAACATTACAACAATGTTTTCATATTTCAGTTTTTCTTGTCCAGCCTCCAGTATAATGGAAGTCAATGGAACTTCATTCATGCTTTCTACTGAAGAAATGTTTGTGTTGTTTTATTATTTGTGTGAACTGAGTCTTTAACGGCAGCACTGTGCTGGAATATGTTGTCAGGCTGGTGATAATCTGCCCCCTCTATCAATACATGGATTGAGGTAATGAGGTCACATCACGCAGAACAGACTGGGTGTCATTAAACACCCACCCCCTTTTACCACACTCACTGTATATATAAGCCACCCCCCTCCCACTTGACGGAGAGGTCAGAGGTCAGGGTTTGGAGCTGGTAACAGTCAGGAGGCAGGTTCACAGCCCCCTGGTGATCCTCATCGAACCCACATGGTGTTTCTGTCACGTCAAAAAGCGTTGAACCGAGTTCCCAACAGAGCGCGCTCAGAGGCGCCGATCACCTCAAACACAGAGATCAAAACCGAACCATGGGTCGTAATTAGCTGCTGCAGGTCGTCTGTGCAGGTTAGTGTTGTTCTTCATCTTCTCTGACTCTATAAATATCATTTCTAAGAGCTGGGGTTGATGGATCAGAGACATAAATGAGAAATGACAATAATATAGACATCAAATGTTTCATCAAAGGTCACCAACTGGGACGATTCGCCACCAAACCTGACAACGCGCCATAAATACAAACTGTAAGTCAGTTTCCTCCAGTTGTTGACCTTACTTTATTTTTTTGTCCTTACAAATCAAAGAGTCAGTTGGATTCAATCACACACACATCATCCTGCTGCCCCAAATACTCACTAGAGCACCAAATGTGGATTAATCCGCCAGTGAAAATAGTCCCCAACAAATGCATGTCTTCAGTAGGAGCCAGTGGTCTTGGAGTTGAGAGCTACAGACAAAGCAGACAGACTAACACATTGTTGGTTTTGGTCCTTTCATGGGATTTGTTCACAATAAGACAAATACACAATAACACCAGGTTGAGGTTCTGGTAACACCGTGCAGCATAGATGGTTCAGACTGACAGAAGAACTCCTGTAAGAAACTCAGTCAGTGACTGGATGTTTAATTGGGGTGGAAATGTCTGTTTTGGCAAATGTAGGAGTCCAAACAGCCTGTAACATCCGTACGAACGTGCCTCCTTCTGTTAACTCTGCGTGTTTACTTTCTGCCTGGGCCCTGTTGATTTAGGTGATGGGAACCGGCCGCTCCGCGCTGCCTCCGACTTTGATGTTTCGCTGCCATTGTTGGGCCAGCCCCTGAATCGCAGCCGGCCCATTGGGTTGGTTGGTTGGTTGGCAGCCATTGAACCTTTTGCGAAGATTAACTGTTATTACCGGCGTCTTTGTGCATCCGGGCCGCTCTCTGCATACCAGCAGAGAAACAAAACGCCGCTCTCCAGCCTCTCCAGTGGAGGAGGCTTCAGAAAACAGCAGGTCCGATTCACTTTTATCTGCACACTGACGAGAGTATAAGAGCACTAAGTGGTCTCTCAACTGACAACAAGTTCCTTTTTAGGAGAGAAGAGGTCCGATATGCACTGTATTAGCCCCGACCGCCACACACACACACACACATGTGCACACAATGGAAACACTTTCTATTTTGGGACAGACGAGGTCACAGATCACCTTAATAAAGAGGCAGGAATGTGTTGAGGCACTTCTGCGTTCACTCCAAATATACGATCTCTGACTCCCCTCCGTACAGTCTCCTGCAGCACTAATGAGCTTTGCATTCAGCCGTTCATTCATGCAGCCCTGTTTGTATTTGAAACACATGGTGAGTTACCCGCAGCCAACACACGTGACCTCTGACCCCTGCTGCACTCCACAACACGTCGTCATGAATGTTGGGGTTTTGAATCTGTTTGTGCCGCAGGAGAGAAACTGCAGCAGCTTGAAAGCGATTTTGTCAGTTTAGACCTGGAAAAGGTGACACATTAAATAACTCAATGAACATGAACCTGTTGGATTCTGACACAAACTACGTCAAAGTGGCAATTAAAACACATTTTTGCACTCAGATGTCAGTTTATTAGGAACACCTACTTAAAACTAATGCAGCAGTCCTGCAATAAATCCTCCTTCATGAAGGTTATTATGTTCAGTTATTCTGTGGTGCTGTTGAGTTGTATCACATTATATTGAGTGATGGCACCCTTATTGATTTAAACTGCCAGAGTGTATATTCCTCCAACACCCTTTATTAGTTTGATACCAAAATCTTTAAAATTATGTACAGTATTTTAGTATTAAGATTTTTTTTAATGAAACTGCCAGTCATGTTCCTTTGCCAACAGACGATTGTTTTTATGCACATTTTTAATTTGCGCATAAAAAAATGCCTGAGGGGAAACACAGAAAATTTAGAATAAATAAATAAAATATATTAAAAAGAACATTTTGTATTAATGAAAACATGAAAACAAAAGAAAACAAAATGCAATAAAAACAGACTCGGAGAATGAATAACATCATCCATGAAGAGACATAAACATCAGATGTGTGCGGAGCGACGATGAGGAGACTATTCCTAATATTAATACATGAAACAAAGACAAACATCAGATTTACATCAAATGTTTCCCACATGATTTTCCGTCCTTTGAGCTTTGACTGGATCTCTGAATGACCTCATCTTCTTCCACAGTAACGGCAGCACCTGGAGAATCGGCTCCATCGTCATTATTCAGAAATTCTTTGGTTTATTTCTCTGATTTGAATCGACTTGAAAGGGTCAGTCGGCTCTGGTCATCTACATTTACACATGAAGTGGATTGAAGGTTTGACTAATAATCAAACTCCATCTGCTCCAGTTTGTGTTTGTCAAACATTTGTTCACTGCGACCACAAACCTCCTAAAGCTAATTAGAATTGATCTGCGGTTACTTTTCCGTGTGTGACACAGAAACCTGTTTTACTGCTGAGGGCTCAGTTCACTTTCCCTTCTCCTCTGTCCGTTTCCCGTCCTGTTGCTGGTGAGATGAGCGAGGTTGAACTGAGTCATGCAGAGTGCGAGTGAGCTGTGATGTCACACAGGTGCAGGTGATGAAGGTTACCTCGATCTCCGGCGGCTCAGGATCAACTCACAACACATGGCAGCGATTACTGAACCAGGAAGATGAAGCAGAATGAACCACCACAGCTGACTGTGATAAGCTGTCAGTCAAACACTGACTTTGGTTAAGTACCCCCCCCCACCCTCTGATAAATTAACTCCAACTTCTTGTGGGAAAAAGAGAAAGAATGGTTGTTTTCCCAATTATTTCCATACAGCCAGATCAGATTAAGAGCAACGGCACGACATTTAACTGAAGTAGTCTTCAAGTCTTCTTAAGTTCTGGTCATCATTTCTTCATCACTTCTTTAAGATTAGAGGATCTTTGTTGTCACGGTTACAATAATAACAACACGGTTACATTTGTCGAATGATGATGGATAAAAGAAACATCATAAACTGTTAGTTTCACATGGGAATCGAACACCGCTCTCCTGTGTGAAATCCTTGTGTTTTGTTGACCCATCTGTCCACCTTTGTCACCCTTTATATGACGTCACCAGACTTTTTCCTTCAGAGGACGCGGTGTAGCTGTTGAAGACCACGAAGGCCGAACCGAAATGCGATGGTCTGGTCTACGGAGGGTTTTCGCCCATGCCACTGCGTTGCAAACCGCGGCTCCCGTCGCCTGGAAACCTTGACAACATGTAACTTAAAACCAGCCGTCAGGACTTCCTGAACTTTGTGATGTCACAACAAAGCAGCAATCCCCCAAGCCCCGCCCACCTGGACCCACCATCCAAACCTTGCAGGATTTGGTTTCTCCGAGTGTTTTTACCTGAAATCTGCTATATTTTTATTGGATCACTGAGAAACCAGTCAGCCAATCAGAAGAGAGGCTCAGAGCCTCCTCTCTTCTGATTGGCTCACCGACCTGTTGTTACTAGAGCTCCAGAGAGAAGCCTGAGAGAGGAGATGTAAAACTACACTGAGATGGTTCAACTCTTCAAATAAAACACAGAAGAAGAAGAAAATATGGAGCTTTAACATTTTACTTTTGACTGAATTTGTCAAATAGGATTAATCCTCCACAATTATCGCAATATAGACATCACATTCTTTTACTCAATTATGCATAAATTACACACATCTGATTTGGTAGGTTGTTCACGGTAATAGACATATGTCAGCTCCATGTTGTTTTGCTCCAGTATTGGATCAGGATCAGGACTGGATTATTGATTGCTTGACAAATTATGTAACCATTGTTTTGAAGGACTTCACAGTCATCAATAACCTGAAATTGACACACATGCAGTTTGTCTCTTGACCAGCAGAGGGAGACTGTGATCCCACGTCCTCCTGTGTGACAGATTTGGTTGTAAACGAGGCATGAACCCCCCCCCCACCCCGCCCCTCCCCTCCCCAAACAGAACGATTTTTCAAAGCAGTGTTGGCTTTTTCTGAATAAACCTTCCCACTGGTGCAAAAGGAGCCGTTTGCTGGCGACTCTGAGCACAACAGAGCCACCTGACAGAGCGGCCAGCCAGCAGAAATTCACCTCAATGCCTTCAGAAAGCTGCTTTATGTGTGTCCTGCCTGCGAGCAAGGGAGGAGAGAGGAGAAAGGCCTTAGAGAAAAAAAGAGTCTTCAAAGTGCAACTCCGAGCTGTAACTCAGAGTTTCCTAGCAACATGCTCTGCAAGATGAAACCCAGAGTTTTGCCGAACTCTCTGGATCTACTTTTTCTCTCATTCAGAATTGTTTTATTGTCTTCTTTCTGAGGCTGAGTTTGGTTTTATTAGGTGAATACCAGAGTGTTTTTTTTTCTTGCACAAGTTCCCGTTAATGTCTGTAATCCCCTGAACTTCACATCCAGCCACACACACATTTCAACCTCAATGAATTTCCATCAGCAGCATTTGCATGTGTTGTTTTTTCACTGTAATCTCTCTCTCTGCCACAGACCTGTTGAATCTTAAACTTCACCACCCGCCCTCCCCTCCGTTTACCCCTCCCCAAGAAAAGGCCAAGACAAAAGCATGAATGCATAATTAATATAGTGAAGCTGCATTTTTAATTGTTGCTGGTCTTCAAAGTTGCCCAAGGGCATTGTCTCTCAGTTCGGGCCGGCTGCTTCCGATGGCAGAGCTTCATTCAGGTCCTTTTTAGGGCCCGAGAGCTGCAGAAGCACCGGCAGACAACGGCTCCAAGCTCGCCTCTTTTCTCAGGGTGTCTGCCCGCACAATGGACTTCCATAGCCTGCACACAAAAGAGGCTGGCGCAAGAAAAAAAACACCCAAATTCAATGGCATTCCTCTCCACAATACACTCTGAGAATATGTGCTTCTCCCTCTCTGCCTCACTCCCTCTCTCTCTCTCTCTTCTCTTTCAGCACAGGGTGATGTATCAGGATGATGTGCGAGGATCAGGAAGTGATAAATTCCTGCGTCAAAATGACACGAAGTCGTCGAGATATTTCCGTGGTGGGCCGACACATCAACAGACAGATCGACGGAGATTTCTTGGTGTTACGTTTACATTAAAGCTAATTCTTAATATGTACAGGAAACTCAAAATAGTGAATTTGTCCCTTAATAGGTTTTAACTGGGTCCCAATTCAGGGGCCGCATCCTTCGGAGGCTGCATTTGAAGACCGGTGCGTCACAGCGGCCCGACTGGACTGTCCCATTTCAAAGGCTCCTTCAAATGCGCCAACGTGTGGATCCTTCCTCCTTGTCATAACCTGGTGACTACATTACCCACAATGCAAGTCGACCATCAACAGTTCAGCCAGAGATTTGGGTGTGTTATGCTAGTAGTGGCTAATGTATCCTGGAGCCTGCAGCAGTGTGTTTTTATAACTTTTCAAACTTGTATTATCTCAGTCTAAACCAACCGCGAACTTCAGGTTCTCGTCCAGAATCTGGAACCATTAGTGTTCCACCACATTTTCCTTCTCTTACTCTGGACCCCCCGATGAGCTGGGTCCTTAATAACGGTCGAATGAATGAATGAATTGTAGTCTTCAGACCCGACCCACGCTGAGGGATATCACTTGAGGACATTTATCAGACTTCACACGGCTCCCTCTGGCAGTGGTGGAAAGTAACAGTATATTTATGAAGTACTGTATTAAGGTACAAGGTTGTTCTTTTAATTCCACTGCATTTATTAATAGTTACTTTTCATATTAAGGTTACCATTAAGATGTACAAAAACATAAAAAAAAAAAAACACAATAAGCTCTTGAAATACGCTTCATAAATCAGTGTCTTTAATCGGGGCCTATTGTGACAGAAGTTGTTGGCAGTTCCACTAAAGACCGACTTCCCCGCTAAACTTCTCAGATTGTTTCATATAAAAAGCAATAATCATAAAAAAACCAAACAGAAATAAAGATTAGAGACAAAAACAATAACAATTTGTGTATCAGAACTTTGTTTTTTCTTTTTCCCTCTCTCCTTAATCATCTCATCACCCCTCCAACATTTCTGGCGACCCTTTGAAGGGGCTCAACCCCAAGGTTGGTAACCACTGGGCTAAAACCAGCTCCACCTGCA
>NW_019522486.1:6136-8995 GCF_002814215.2 Seriola lalandi dorsalis | reverse complement strand
CTTAAATCCTCCCTCCTCCGCATCATGCACCACCTCTTTTCTTTTCTCTCAGTGTTATTCTGCAGCAGGAGAAAGGACGAGCTTTTGTGGCGGCCCATAGTGTCACACAGACACAAGACCTGAGGCTGCCAGTCGTCAAATGGAAGCTCTCTCTGAGCCTTTCACAGCGCTCACTTTGCTCATGTCGACTCGGGGAAAGAGGGGGAAACTCTTATTTTAGCACGTGAAAAGGCTCCAGACGGGGACATGAAGGCAGGCTCTTCACATTGGACACAATTGACTTTGAAAGCCGACATTTCTCTGAGAGTAGTAGGGAGTGTTTGCCGGGATGTTGGCATCATGTTTTAATTGAATTTGACTGTCAGCAGGTCTCAAAGGGGCCCAAACAAGCTGTGTTTCACAAGATAAACTTATTATGGAAACACTCTTCTGGGATCCTGCTGAAGTAAACCAGGGACAAACATGAAAAAAAAAGGTCAAACGGCTTTTATACGCTGTTACAGTCGCTCCGGTTATTTCACACTTTGTAGACAAATAAATGCAAATGTAAAGAAATTATTTTAAGAGAAAGAAAGTGAGAACGGTTGTTGAACATATCAAACATGAATTAATGAAAACAACAAACGCACAAATAAGAATCTGCCAGTACCACCTGTGTCTTACCCACAGGTTTCTAAAGGGTCATTTTGAGTCGTAGTAAATACTTACCTGATATGGTTTGAGAGCAAAGTCGAATTTAACAAAAATAAACTCCTAAAAGTTAAAATATTTTTAAAAAAGTGTTTAATGTATTTTTTCATTATCATTATGTTTGTACATTGAGAAAGTTGTGTAATTTGATTTAGTTTAGTTAAAAATCTTAATTGTTTCCTATTTTGTCTCTGACGTCAGCTCTCAAGTAAAAATCAGATTCTCAAACAGTTATGAAAAGTGATTAATTTAATTAATTATCAAAATTGTAATATGGTTAACAGATTACATATACAGTATTCTGACTTTAACCTCTTACTTTTTTTTCTATATAGTTTGTCCATGTGGCCGTAATCCTCCTCCGTAACAAACCGATGATATGAATCATGTGATATTTCCAGAAAATAGAAAAAACACTAAACACATAAGAGCTGATTACAACAAGAAGAAAACCTGCAGCAGGTGGTCGACACTTCTCAGTAATTCATTTGTTTTATTAAAACCAAACCAAACCATCTGCCTGGTGTCTGAGTCTGGGTGTGATATCTGAATAAGTGGCAGCCGGACGCCATCTAGTGGAATCTATCACAAACTGCAGCTGGAGGCCACACGAGGACAAGCTCCCGTTGAACATCTGATACTGAAACATGTTACATGAATACATTTGTGAAGGGCTACACTTTTCCAAAAATGTCTGGAAACTCAAGTGATGATTATAAACCCTATGTTCGTCTGTTATGCAGCTCCACATTTCACTGAAGAGAGATTTGAAATGATTTTAAATGACTACTTTTGAAAACTCAAGGTCTTCTTGTGGTGCAGTGACAAAGGATTTCATCTGCTTTTCTTTACTTTTTTTTCTTGATGAACGGATGGTTTGAAAAGTAGAAGTGAAAGTGAAATTACAGGATAAACAGTGTGCTGTGATATTTTTTCTTTGTTGCACTGACCTTTTTTGTTATGTATGTTTGTTATGACTGTAAGTGGCTCCTATTGTAGAAACAAAGATCAGTAAAAGATTGTTTCGAGGGTGTAAATGGTCTAAGCTGGAGCAGCTCTCACTCTCTGAAGATCACCTACTCCAAAACTTCTCATTATTGAACATTGCTCCCCCAGCAAGGACTGGACAGAGGCCAGCGTCTGTCCTCCATCATATGTGTTGATTGTAAGGAGTTTGAGTTTAGAAAGTGGTCTACATGTACTAATATAGTGGTAGTACTACCGTACACTATATTTTTCTAATCCTCAACCCATCAGGGTCCAAAATGCTTTTTTTCAAATGTAGTAATTATATTTAAATCAATAAAACCCAGTGGAAGAACCTTTGATGGTTATACGTCAGTTGAGGCCTAAATTCAGATTCTTAGAAACATACATTTTCATGTATCTTCACGCTTTTTGAGTTAATTAAAGGTTCTTCTGATGTAATTATATCACTCTGGGCACATATAATATCTTCCAGTTGTTCTGTTCTTCTGTCTGTTTTTACTGACTCCTCTTCGATGTAACTGCAGCCTCGTCATCTAATGTCAGATTATATGCGGTGTAAGATGATTTAATGTAATGTAAAGTTCTAGTTTTTGTTCAGTTGTGTTTCAGCAGGTGATTTGAAAACTAAACCAGTGTTTGCAGAGAATAAGTGACAGATGAGGACGCCCTCTAGTGGAGTTTCTCACAAACTGCAGCTGGAGGTCACACGAGGACACGCTGTGTATAAATAGAAAAAAATGCAGAGTCATAACTACATATCAGACAGTTAATAAACAGAGTTTTAATGCAGTGATTTTGATGTTTGCTGCTTTTTTTCTGTTTCAACTTTGAAAATGCAACAAATATAGTGAATGTAAATGTCACCAATAAAAAAAACATGATTCCAGTGAAGTCTTTGGTCTTTTCAGTTCTTTCTCAGTGGAGGGGTCAGAGTCAGATTTAAAGCTTTCTGCCTTTCTAAAGAGGGTGTTGGAGTCTGTTGATAAAAAAGATGAAGTTGTTTTATTTCTTTATTTTCTTATGTTGTTGGTTTATAGCTGTATGTTCTACAGACTGTAACAGACTCTTATTGCAGACATAAATTAATAGAAAGTAAATATGCACCAAAGAGTCAATAAAAGCTCTCATACAGAGCTGCACTGAGAGGCGGAGCAACACTGAAATATGAGGAGAGTTTCG
>NW_019522486.1:4662-5621 GCF_002814215.2 Seriola lalandi dorsalis | reverse complement strand
AGTAAAATATTTTCAGTTCATTATGAAACTGTGGCGGGACGAATGAGACTGTGGCAGAGGACGTCAGTAGAGTGGGCGGTCCTTTAATGTTGCCCAGGATGCATTTGTGTCCACACTGCTAAAAGCATGTGACACGTGGCCCAGACCTCCTCCGAATGTGGTCTGACTGATCGGATCTCAAATGCGTCAATGCATCCAACCAGGTGCTTGTCTCCCCCTCCATTATTTAGAGTAGGTGATAATGCAATAAGTACATTACCTGCTCAAAATCTTTTACCAATAGCATGAAGGGGATATTCATGTCTGTCCTCAGTCCCTTCTCTTCTGTCAGTGCTCTCCACTGAGGAAAAGCCACACCAATGGTGACCCAGGTTTGTCCTCGCTGTCGACCTCTTTCTTTTTCAGACTGTAATCCTTCCTCTGAACGTAGTTTAATTTTTATGTCGAGCATCAGGAACTTTTGTTGGACGCTTCCTGTTTTCAGTCATACTCCTCATTGCGGTAGACTACTTCCTCTCTGTTGCAATGGTTGCTCTTATTTTCATTGCTGGTTGATGTAAAATGCATCTCTACCAGTAAAGGTACACTACCAATCTGTGTAAGCACAGATTGTGTCGTAATTTCATCGACATGTGCCCTTTGTTTTTACTTGTTCCGTTTTCTCAGTACATTTAGTTCTCAGTTGTGTGAACACAGAATTCAGGATAAAGCTGCTTCCACTAATCACAGTTTGATATAATTAATCAAATTATTTAAAGATCTCAGATTACAACTTTATTTATTTTTTGTTCACAGTGTGTCGACATGTCTGCTGCCAGTTGTCTGCTGACTGAGGATCAGTTTCTGTGCTCCATCTGTCTGGATGTGTTCACTGATCCAGTCACCACACCATGTGGACACAACTTCTGTAACAAATGCATCACTGAACACTGGGATGTTAATGTCCCAAACCAGTGTCC
>NW_019522486.1:807-3783 GCF_002814215.2 Seriola lalandi dorsalis | reverse complement strand
GGATGTGACACTGGATCCTGATATAGTACATCCCAAACCCACCCAGTCTAATGATAAAAAACAGATAAATGAGCGTTATGTCTGTAGATGTGTCTTATCAAAGCAGGGTTTCACTTCAGGAAGATTTTACTTTGAGGTTCAGGTTAACAGGTGGTCTATGTGGACTTTAGGAGTGACCACCAAATCCAACGTGAAGGGACGAATCACACTGAGCACCAAAAATGGTTTCTGGACTCTATGTTTGAAACAGCAAGGTGGGTACCATGTGTCTACTGACCCATCGGCGCTCCTCCCTCTGAAGTCTCGGCCTGAGAAGGTGGGGGTGTTTGTGGATTATGAGGAGGGTCTTGTCTCCTTTTATGACGTTGATACTGCAGCTCTCATCTACTCTTTTACTGGCTACCCATTCCTTGACAAACTAAACCCATTCTTCAGTCCCTGTGATAATGAAAGTGATTTTAGATCCTTTTGGTTTAATTGGAATCGACACAGCTTATGTTTACATTGAGTGAACATCGAGTGTTACTCATCAGACAACATTGTGTGTGTCCTTGAACACCGACTGTGTTGAATGTATTACCATTCTCACAAAACATTTGCAAATCCGACTGTGTAATTATTTTAGATTCTGCATGTTTACATTCATGTTTACTAGAAAGCAGTTTTCCTCTACCTTGCTTTTGTTGGCACATTGCTTTATTTCTTGACGCATCAACCACCTCCTTCAGATCAACTGAACTGTGTGAAATCACTGGCATTAACATTGTGTCAGACACAGGGTCCCACTCATAGCTCAGACTCTGAAGAGTGAACCTTTCAAATAGACATTGATATGGTTTGTTTATGGCTATAATGTGCCACTTTTCCAATTCTGAAAGTTTTTCTTTACATTACGTTTTCTTATATCATGGTCCATTGCTTCTTCCTTTTGCCTGAAGTCTGTGATAACTGATCCCCTGTAATGTAGTCTATTCTTTTATATAAAGTACCTTCACTATCTTAAAAACGTGGTGAAAAAATAAGCTTTTACAGAAATCACACGTCTGAGCAGGAAAGTCAAACCATCATTTGTTGTATGTATGAAAAATGTTAGATTTTGGTACAAATGACTAAATCTCCTTTTATGAATCCCACATAATTTAGTTAAATGTGTTTTCTTACATTATGGTAATTTTATTGAAATAAATAAAACGAAATGGAGAAATCTGGGAGGGTTGTTCGTCAGTTGATTCAGTTGTTTTTTCTTTCTTTAGAAATATACGTTTTCATGTATCATCACACAATTCAACTTTGTTAGGAGCTTCTCTTGATTTAATTATATCACTCTGGGCACATGTAATATCTCCCAAAGTGTTGTTCTTACAACTGTTTTTACTGAGTCCTCTTCATTGTATCTAATTTCAGATTACATGTGGTGTAAGATGATTTAATGTAATGTAAAGTTCTAGTTTTTGTGCAGTCGTGTTTCAACAGGTGATATGAAAACTTAACCAGTGTTTGTAGAGAATAAGTGACAGCTGAGGACGCCCTCTAGTGGGGTTTATCACAAACTGCAGCTGGAGGTCACACGAGGACACGCTGTGTATAAATAGAAAAAATGCAGAGTCATAACTACATATCAGACAGTTGATAAACTGAGTTTTAATGCAGTGATTTTGATGTTTGCTGCTTTTTTCTGTTTCAACTTTGAAAATGTAACAAATATAGTGAATGTAAATGTCACCAATAAAAAAACATGATTCCTGTGAAGTCTTTGATCTTTTCAGTTCTTTCTCAGTGGAGGGGTCAGAGTCAGATTTCTTTATTTTCTTATGTTGTTGGTTCATAGTTGTATGTTCTCCAGACTGTATCAGACTCATATTGCAGACATAAAGATCAGTAAAAAGTAAATATTCACCTAATTTCAAAGATTAAGAGTCAATAAAACCTCTCATACAGAGCTGCACTAGAGGCGGAGCAACACTGAAATATGAGGAGAGTTTCAATGTCTCATTTTAGAAATTAAAGTGGAAGTTAGTCTGAGCGAAAGCAGAGCTGCAGTCGAGACAAGTCTTTTTGAAAACTAAACTGAATCCATCAGGTTTTTCTCAACAAAAGTCTGAGCCAATCACTGGTGAGTACAGCTGATAAGATTTACCGTGTTTGAAACAACCAACATTTACAAAAACTTCTCAGACAGGAAGTTCCAATGTTTCCATTTGCTGTTGACATTGGTCAAATCAAACTTCACTAAGTTCTTTGCACTGAATTTGTAGGTGAAGCACAATAAACTCTTTGTTTCCAATGAATTTGGGCAGGTTAATGTATTAATAAATACATTTAAGCTAAGGAGTATAATATCACATTTTGAGTAATATTTTGAGACATGATCATTGACGTGTCTTTAATGCTTCATTTCATAATTAATTTATCTTGAGCCAAATTGTCTCTTTAATCATGTCAAAACTGTGTTTGTCTGATCAAGAGCAGAACTGCAATAATACATGTCTCTATTTCACTAAAGAAATCCACTTACTGAATTCATCAGTCCTCTCTGATAAACACAGCAGTGATTCTTCCAATCACTGGTCAGTAAAGTTGATAATATTTCTATATTGAAAACAGCCAACATTAATCCTAAAATTCACCTCTATTCAGAGGAAATACTCTTTTCATTGCTGACACAGATCAAATAGAACTTTCTAAAGTACATTAACTACACAATTAAAGAAAAAAAATCTCTATATATATTTAAGATATTCAAATAACAAATAATTAAGAATTCTGTAATTCCATTTTTGCTTTTTCTCACTTTCAGTTTTGCCCTCAGTGTGTCGACATGTCTGCTGCCAGCTGTCGACTGACTGAGGATCAGTTTCTGTGCTCCATCTGTCTGGATGTGTTCACTGATCCAGTCACCTTATCATGTGGACACAACTTCTGTAACAAATGCATCACTGAACACTGGGATGTTAATGTCCCAAACCAGTGTCCAAA
>NW_019522486.1:0-556 GCF_002814215.2 Seriola lalandi dorsalis | reverse complement strand
CTGTGGCGGGACTAATGAGACTGTGGCAGAGGACGTCAGTAGAGTGGGCGGTCCTTTAATATTGCCCAGGATGCATTTGTGTCCACACTGCTAAAAGCATGTGACACATGTGGCCCAGACCTCCTCCGAATGTGGAGTGATCGGATCTCAAATGCGTCAATGCATCCAACCAGGCGCTTGTCTCCCCTTCCATTATTTAAAGTAGGTGATAATGCAATAAGTACATTATCTGCTCAAAATCTTTTACCAATAGCATGAAGGGGATATTCATGTCTGTCCTCAGTCCCTTCTCTTCTGTCAGTGCTCTCCACTGAGGAAAAGCCACACCAATGGTGACCCGGGTTTGTCCTCGCTGTCGACCTCTTTCTTTTTCAGACTGTAATCCTTCTTCTGAACGTAGTTTAATTTTTATGTCGAGCATCAGTAACTTTTGTTGGACGCTTCCTGTTTTCAGTCATACTCCTCCTTGCTGTAGACTACTTCCTCTCTGTTGCAATGGTTGCTCTTATTTTCATTGCTGGTTGACATAAAATGCATCTCTACCAGTAAAGGTACA
>NW_019522485.1:0-1174 GCF_002814215.2 Seriola lalandi dorsalis | reverse complement strand
TAGTATATAAGGCATAAAAACATAGAAAAACTTCATAGTATAGTAAGATATAAAGACGTCATAGCATAGTAAGGCCCTAAAAGCAAAAAACACGACATAGTATAGTATGGCAAAAAGAACTGAAAAAATGACAAAGTATAATAAAGCATAAAATCATCAGAAAACGTCATATTATCGCAAGGTATGAAGACGTCATGGTATAATAAGGCCTTAAAAGCAAAAAAAAATGACATAATATAGTATGGCAAAAAATATGAAAAAACGACATAGTATAGCATGGCAAAAAAACTGAAAAAATGACAAAATATAATAAAGCATAAAATCATCAGAAAACGTCATATTATCGCAAGGTATGAAGACGTCATGGTATAATAAGGCCTTAAAAGCAAAAAAAAATGACATAATATAGTATGGCAAAAAACGTGAAAAAACGACATAGTATAGTATGGCAAAAAATTCAAAAAAATGACAAAGTATAATAAAGCATAAAACCATCAGAAAACGTCATATTATCGCAAGGTATGAAGACGTCATGGTATAATAAAGCCTTAAAAACCAAAGAAAACAACATAGCATAGTATGGCAAAAAACGTGTAAAAAAACGACATAGTATAGCATGGCAAAAAATTGAAAAAATTACAAAATATAATAAAGCATAAAATCATCAGAAAACGTCATATTATCGCAAGGTATGAATACGTCATGGTATAATAAGGCCCTAAAAGCAAAAAAACAACATAATATAGTATGGCAAAAAACGTGTAAAAAAGTACATAGTATAATAAGTGTAGTAAGTAAGTTTCATAAAAATGTCTTGGTGTACTCAAGCCTAGAAGCCACATATAGCTGTATATTCTCAAAGGGAAATGGGATTCATTAAAGTACTTTGCAGAAAGTTTCCAAGTGGGGTTTGAACTCTGCACCTTCTCATTGGGAGTCCACAGCTTTAAACCACTGCACTACGATGCTAGTGCTTAAGAGGACATCATAGTCACACTCTCAGACATAAAAGTCTAGGAAGGTGCTAAGGAAAATGGTATCCAGGCTAAAAAAGGTCATAGTATATAAGGCATAAAAACATAGAAAAACTTCATAGTATAGTAAGATATAAAGACGTCATAGCATAGTAAGGCCCTAAAAGCAAAAAACACAACATAGTATAGTATGGCAAAAA
>NW_019522484.1:8193-9310 GCF_002814215.2 Seriola lalandi dorsalis | reverse complement strand
GATTAACACTTTGTCAAAGTATAGAACTTGTAAAAATGACGACAAAAGCTTAAGATTCTTGTTTGTTCAATTGCCCTACTATCACTTTTTTTACTTTGTTCAGGGAGAAACAGACCAAAAACATCCTGGTAAGTAATGATTACCCTGGTCTGGGTGGTAGACCATCGCAATAAAATATTTCATCTTCAAGTTGCAAAATTCATAAAAGTAAAACCCAAACACCACAACTGAGAAGTAACAGTTTATACACTGAATAAAACTTGCGGATTTACAATATAAACAGGGTCAATAAATTATTACCATTTCATTTTCATTCTGGACAAACTATAGGAGAAACCTCTGATTATTACAACTTCAAAATAGTAGTAAGTAGCGCATTTGGAAAAACAATGACCGTACCAGTTATGGTGATGTTGACACTGTTGCTTCTCTCTTCTCCTTTAGTCTCACACCAGTATTCTCCACTGTCTATTGAATAAGCTTTATCAATAGTGTAGGAGAAGCCTGATGATGGAGTAAGTACCTTGGTGTCCCTTCTCAGTTGAGTGGAACCATGAGTTCCCTCACAATGAAAAGAGACAGACTCATATTCAAAGTACTGCAGACGGTCTGGAGTGATACGAAGGGAAACTGCATCTGAAAGTTTCCCAAATAAAACATCCAAAACGAGGAAATAAATCAAAATGAATCAACATACATCAACCTTGTGACAGGTAGACAAGGCTTTTTGCAAGATACATTCTGGTATTCACTAGAAATATTAACATTAACTTGGTTAACTTCAAGTCAAATTTGTCATCAGGTTCATTTGGGGAAAAAAAATCTAAATCGCAGGTTTAAGTTTAAGTCAGGTTGAAGTCAACCTTCTATTATGAGAGAATGATGCATAAAACTATCTAAATGTTAAAAAGGAGCATTTCTATAATTTTCTCTCTTACTCACCAGTTTCCTGAGTACAGGTCCCCAGCAGAATAAATTCAAGCATCACTGGACAAACAAAGAAGCAACAGATGATTTGATGAGCAGGAATATAGAAAACTGATGGCGTAAAGAAAAGAAACGAGACAGTTGTACTCACACAGTCTGAAGCAGAGAGCTGTGACCTCCATGTTGTCTT
>NW_019522484.1:0-3715 GCF_002814215.2 Seriola lalandi dorsalis | reverse complement strand
TCCCTCTTCATCTTCAAGAGTCTCTTGAAGACTCATCTCTTCCTATAGCACCTCCTGTCCTAACACCTATAGCTCGTACTATGAACTTTTGTTGAACTTCTTAACTTCATCTCCTTCACTTATAAATGTACTTAGTTCTTACACCAAGGTCTCCTACTGCACTGGAGCTTTAGTGATGTCCCTCATCAAGATTTAAACCTGAACAGAGTATTTTAAAGGCAATGCTAATGCAGGGCAAATACACTTAAACATATCTAATGATTATCTTACTAGTTATACGTTTTTCATTTGTGCATATTTCTTAATTATTCATTTGATCATTGATTTACTGACCATTGCTTTGAAATTGTCCTTTTGCTCAGCTTCAGATGCTGCCGCCTCACCAGTCGTGAGTTTAGCAGGGACTGACAGAGACAAGGGGGGAGTGGTGTTAGACTGTAAATCTAAAGGCTGGCATCCAGAGCCTGAGCTGTTGTGGCTGGACGGTGAGGGGAAGCTGCTCTCTGCTGGACCTACAGAGACGGTCAGAGGTCCTGATGACCTCTATACTGTCAGCAGCAGAGTGACTGTGGAGAAGAGACACAGCAACAACTTCACCTGTAGAGTCCAACAGAAGATCATCAACCAGACCAGAGAGACACACTTCTATATTCCAGGTAAAACATTATATGATTTGGGGGGGGAAATATAATTTATATGGATAAACTGTTTAAGTTTCAAATAGCTGGAATGTAGTTTTGTATAAACATAATTTCTTCTGTGTTGTATAATTTCAGATGATTTCTTTAAGGTCCACTCCAGTTCTTCTGTCATAATTGCCGTGGCTGTTACTCTGGCTGTTTTCATCGTGATTACTCTTTCACTTTTCTTTTTTATATGGAAGAGACAAAACATCATCAGTAAGTCATAAATGAATTGCAGTGCTTTGTCAATGTCAAGTTGTCTTCACTGGTTTTAATGTGAATGGTTTAAATGGAAGCAGTGAGTTAGTGATGGGAACAGAGGATTTCACAGTGAGACATGCAACTGTGTGAATTACATTTCATTTGATCAGACTGTCAGGTGCTTCACTTTTATAACTCCTTCAAAGCAAGGTCAACTTCTCTTATTCTGTACCTCTGTTTTACTTTTACAGAGACACTGAGAAGACAGAGGGATGAAACTGATGGAAGAGAAAGAGTGACAGAAAAGCTCATGACAAATGAGAAAGTGAGAATGGAAGATTTGAACAAGAGAAAAGTGGAAAAGAGGGGAAAAAATGTAAGAAAAGAAACAAATTATTTTCAGTCAAGGGAGAAAAAAAGAGAAAATAAAAGTCTGATGTGAGAAAGAAGCATTTAAAATCTTTACATCTAGAAACAACAAAAGAGATGAAGAAAACGAGCAGCTGTACCATAGAGAAAGTAAGAATTAAAGGTAATTTGGTCAAAGACTAAATGTCTGAGAAACTTTATGTTGGGAAAAAAAAGAAATATTGAAAAAATTGACATTCTGAAAACTTTGGTGAGCTGAGGAGAGATGGAGGGAGGAAACAATCCTGTGTTTGAAGTGGGGGGTTTGATTTACTGGAACCAGTATGAACCACTGCAGATGTTGTATTTTTCAAACCTAAACTCCCAAATTCAACTTCTGAATATTTATGTTAAAGGTTCTAGATCTCACACCAAAACAAAAGCCTTTGACTTAGTAATTTCCACGACCAGTCTGCCTGTGCTCTGGTCTTATGTCTGTCTTATTGTCTTTGTTCATCTCTCCCATGATTCACAATTAATGACAGAGAGCTGAGAAGACAGTGAAGCGCATGAAAGAGGAGCTGGAGACCAAGAAGAAAGAGGTTTGTCTTGACTTTAATAATATAATGCACTTATTTGAGTTTTGAAGTCAGGTTCCTTATATCATCCGAACAGCAGTTTGTTCAGGTCAGTTACAAAATTCAGATGCTGAAGTTTTAAATATGAAGAAATGAACATGTCTGTCACCTGGTCTTAATCTTCTCTCTTCTCTCAGGTTGAAGACAAACAAACTGAGCTGCAGCCGCTCTGTGAAGAGAACCAGAGGAGGGAGAAGGAGCTGGAGGACCTGAAGGAAAAGCTGGAGAACAAGAACAAACAGGTTTATTTCTTCATGTTGATCTTTAAGTATTTATTCAGATGTCTCATCAAACTGGATCAAGTTTATTTTATTAAACTGACATCCACTCAGTAACATGTCACATAAAATCCACTTGACTGTAAATTAAGTTACTGGGTTTTTATTAAAGTCATCATGTCTGTTTGTCTCTCCTTCCTCCCTCACAGCTGGAGAAAATCAGAGCCACACAAGCCAGGGCTTTAAAGCAACTTCTTGTAAGTGTTCACGTTCTAAACACAATAACACACTCTGAGGTTCCTCATATAAAAAACAGAGTCACCTGAGGAAACACAGAAGTCCATTATATTCATTAGTCACCTCATCACCTTTCATCATCTCAGACTGAATGACAGCAACACTGAGACAGACAGACTGTGTCTCTGCTGCTTGTTGGTTCATTTTCTTCATTAACTTCATGAACAGAAAATCTGAACGTGTTCAGTCTCCACTGAGGAGAAACATCGTTACAAACCACAAGACTCAGAAAACTTCAGCAATAATCTGACGCTTGATTTGTTTCTATGAGTTATTGTAGGTGGGCAAAGGAAAACTGCAGAAGAAGAAAGAGGAAGCTGAGCAGGAAGTAGAAACACTGAACACAGAGCTGGAGACCAAGGAGACCGAGTTCCAGACCCAGAAGAAGGAGGTTCACATTTCTGTTTTTTACATGAAAGATTTCTTTCCTGCAGCTCAAGTTTTTTGTTCAGCTTTCCTTTAAAACTCCCTTTAGTTGTGTAACACTGAATGAAGTGGTATTTATCATATCTTAGACTCACTCCTGATTCTCTGTGTCAAGACACTGCACTCTGAATTTTCTAGATCTCTTGCATGTTGTTCGGTTTAATTAACAGAAATATCAATCCTCCGAGAATCAGAACGAAGAAGCATCAGACATTATGAGACTAATAGCCCCTTCTTTTTCCTATCACTCAAATGCCTCAATAATGAAAATATGTTCACCTGTTCTTTCCTCATTCTCTTTCCTCTCAGATGGAAACCAAACGAGATGAACTCCTCAAGCTCCAGCAAGAGAAGGCGAGACTAGAAGAAGAGCTGGCAAACGAGCCGGAGACCAAGAACAAAGAGGTTCATCTTTTAAAAATCAGATCTATTTTTTTTTACCTACAATCTACATAAATCTAAAACTAACAGAAGACAGCTGAATGTTTCCAGTGAGTCATGTGTCCCATTCAAACCCAAAGCTGGTCTGACACCGAGTCTCTCTCCATGTCTCTGTTCAATCCCAGCTGGAGAGAAAACAAGCTGAGACCGACGAACAGCTGAAGCAGGAGACCCAAAGAAGGACGACTGCTGAGAGAGAAGTGGAGAGGCTGAAGAACCAGGTTCATCTGATCATTATTAACTCACTGTCTCTACTCTCTCTCTCTCTCTCTCTCTCTCTGCATCTTCTCCACATGACACCGATTTCTTTGTCCTCAGTTCGTCCTTAAACGTGTCACAGCTGAACTTTATTCTCCCCACATTTACTGATTCATTGAATGTTGAGATTAGCACATGAAAAACATCAAATATCAAACAAGTGTGAAGACACACAGACGTTAATCTTTATACTGTCTCTCTTTTT
>NW_019522483.1:0-1161 GCF_002814215.2 Seriola lalandi dorsalis | reverse complement strand
TATACTATGACGTTTTTTTGACATTTTTATGCCTTACTATACTATGACATTTTTTGACATTTTTATGCCTTATTATACTGTGACATTTTTATGCCTTACTATACTATGACATTTTTATGCCTAACTATACTATGACGTTTTTTCACATTTTTATGCCTTACTATACTATGACGTTTTTTCACATTTTTATGCCTCACTATACTTTGATGCCTTATTATACTGTGACATTTTTATGCCTTACTATACTATGACATTTTTATGCCTAACTATACTATAACGTTTTTTCACATTTTTATGCCTTACTATACTATGACGTTTTTTCACATTTTTATGCCTCACTATACTATGACATTTTTTCACATTTTTATGTCTTACTATACTATTGACGTTTTTTTGACATTTTTATGCCTTACTATACTATTACGTTTTTTTACATTTTTATGTCTTACTATACTATAACTTTTTTATGCCTTACTACACTATGACGTTTTTTCACATTTTTATGCCTCACTATACTATGACCTTTTTTTCACATTTTTATGCCTTACTATACTATGACGTTTTTTTGACATTTTTATGCCTTAATATACTATGATGTTTTTTATGTTATTATGCCTTATTATACTATGACGTTTTTGTGAATTTTTATGCCTTACTGTACTATGACATTTATTGACATTTTTATGCCTTACTTTACTATGACGTTTTTTTGCATTTTTATGCCTAACTATAGTATGAAGTTTTTTTGACATTTTTTATGCCTTACTATAATGTTACGTTTTTTGACATTTTTATGTCTTACTATACGATGACATTTTGACATTTTTATGTCTTACTATACTATGACATTTTTATGCCTAACTATACTATGACGTTCTTTCACATTTTTATGCCTCACTATAGTATGACGTTTTTATGACATTTTTATGCCTCACTATAGTATGACGTTTTTTCACATTTTTATACCTCATTATGCTATAACATTTTTTATAATTTTTATGCCTTACTATACTATGACGTTTTTTCACATTTTTATGCCTTACTATACTATGAAGTTTTTTCACATTTTTATGCCTCACTATACTATGACATTTTTTCACATTTTTATGCCTTACTATACTATGACATTTTTATGCCTAACTATACTATGACGTTTTTTCA
>NW_019522482.1:7166-8460 GCF_002814215.2 Seriola lalandi dorsalis | reverse complement strand
ATCTCAGATTGTAACAAACTTTGAAAGATGAAAATATTTCCAGAAATAACATTTGAAGTAAATGATGTGAGGTCGTCAGGAGAGGATGAAGGAAGAAGCCTGGACACACCTGAGGTTACGTGCAGACAGAGTAGCAAGCTAGTGTGCACTGTGCAGGTCAGGACAATGTTTCAGTATCAGTCCAGTTGAGAAACTATTTGTGTTGGTGTAGCCAAATAGATGATGAAATAAACTAACATCATAATGTGTTGTTGCTTATTTAACTAATTAATACTAATTAACTAACAAACTTGATATTTATTTTCAATTTCTTCAGTTAGAGCAATAGAACCAGAGGCCTCACAGATGGATCTCGGTGGATTTTGTATGAATCTACTTGGATATGTTGATTAAAATCTTTTTTTAAACTTACTTCTCCTGTAACACACGCAGAGTCCAACAAGCACAAGTACAACAACAGCTAAAACAACAACAGCCCAAGCAGCGATCTCTCTGGTGCCGGCGCTCTTTTCCCCTGAAATACAGAAACATATAATTAAAGTTAAACTCAGGATGTAAGTGTGAAGATGAACATGCTGCTAAAATACATGAGAACAAGCAAAGACATTTTTGCAAAAGTTACTTTGACACAAAAAAGATCTTGAAATTATATAAAATCTACAAAATATTTTCCATTGTACAAAAGGAATATAAAAATGTTTTCCAATATATGAATATTCACCCTGATTAAATTACAGTGTCTGCTCCACAGAGGTTTATATTCATGTTGTTTAGAACCTGCAGCTACAAGCTGAAATATGAACCTCACAACATTTTCATTGACTTGTACATCCAGATGTTTGTTCATATCATGTTCATACAGAATATTAAAATATGTTTTTAGCAAAACAACCTGAACAAGAAGTTGGTGGTTGCACAATTGAATTTAAAGTGCTGCACATTCAACAGTAAATCTAGAGAAACAGCTGTGATCAGAAACAGAGAGACACAGAGAAGATGTCACTTATTATAACATCAATCAGCTGCTGTGATTGGTTCAATCAGCCTCGCTGCTGTAGTGAACGGCTCACTTTAGTAAATGAGTGAAGTGGTGAACATGAGTTAACTCCTGGTTTCAGGTTCAGACAGAGGAGGATGATCAGTGACCAGGGCCTGTATTCACAAAGCATTTTAAGACTAAAAGTAGCAGCTAAGTCTGGGAGAAGTTAGAAGTAGTGGAGAGGACTCTATACTCATTAAGACCAATTCACAAAGAATCATAAAGGGCTGCTGTCATTCCACGTCACAGTGTTTT
>NW_019522482.1:4297-7104 GCF_002814215.2 Seriola lalandi dorsalis | reverse complement strand
TGTGAAAATGATTTCACCACCAAAGGATGAGAAGGTATTTAATACCCAGGAAAACAAAATCACACCATCAACACACAGGTTGTATTGGATGCTGCCTGTACAGTTGTAGACGTTGTTGTACAGTGTCCAGGATCTACACACGAGTCATGGATCTGAATGGAGAGTGACCTGATCAGCTGTTTGAAAGGATCATATTCCAGCTGGATGTCACCTGGTGGAGACATCTTCACACACCTCAACCCACAGCTGGGACCACAGCTTCAGGTACAGCTACAACAGACTGTGGCTAATAGGCTGCCAGTTAGGTTTAGTTAGGTAGTCTAGGACAGGTTAGTCTTTTTTAATTTTTCCACTGAGAGAATTGAATATAAGTTTTATATATATTTTATATATATTATAAGTATTAAAACAAATTAACATTCACAATTATTTGACTGTAAAAACATAATTATAAAAACACTCACCGGGGACAGTGACATAGTTCCTAGTAGAAACCTGATGGCTGATTTCCTCCTGTGTGGCTACACAACGATAGTAGTCTGACTTGGTCACAATGATATGGAGGTTAACATTGTAGCTGCCTCCGCTTTCAGGGACCGGTGGTTTTTCACATTTCAGGTTGTTTCCGGCTCCATCCTGCCACTGTACTGTAGGTTTGAAGGTAGCACCTTGAACCTCACACTCCAGCTTCATCCCCTTGTCTGTTTTATCAGTCTTGAAGATTGGACTTGAAATTGCACCTGTAAACATTAACAATAACTTATGAAGACCTTTTACACAATCAGACATTTAATACCAAGATGCTTTCTTTCAGCCCTTCTCTGTGTGGATTACAATATGTTTAAGAGAAAAACACATTACAGAGAAACAAATGCACAATATAAGCATTGGTTGCATGTCCCTAGACAGTTTGAAAAGACGCATTTTTGAGTCCTACCAAAAAGTTGGTAACTATTAACACTTGTAAACGTTATTTCTGAATCATTTCATGACCGAAGCACTTTATCAGTGAACGAGAGATGAATTGTGAAACTCTCTAGACAAAGTCATTATGTAAATACAGCATATATCCATTTGTTTTTCTGAGGTTTAACTTGTAGGCTGTTGACTGAGTATAAAATTTAATTTCGAATATTTGTTCTTCATTGGGCAGGACAGTTTGTTTTTTCCACATTACCTTCTGCCCCTGCCAAATCCCATAATGCATCTATCCATGATCAATACCTGTTTAGCTCAATAAGTATAAAATCCTGACAATGAAATTTAATAAACCCTCCAGATCAGAGAAATGTGAACAGATCAAGTTGATGAACTGACTAAATGTCTCCACCCATTAAAAGATGTAGAATTACTCTCATGTAAAATCGAAGAGGCGGCGTTAACAGTGACGTCATCAGAATCAGGACTCACCTTGGATGTTTTCCTTACTTCTGTCTTTTAACCTTATATGGCGCGGAGGTTGCATGCGACCCGAGTTTTACATGTAAAACGGAATAAATAAGTATAATATATATTTTCATGATGATAGTAAACTACCATATATACGTTACACCTAATTTGAAAGCTCAGATGTTCGTCAACGTATTTAGGAGATTTAATCAATAGTTTGGGACATTAAATATTAGAGTCTCACTTTACGGCAGTAAACCGTTAGAAATGAGCTTGCTAACTTGTGTCGCTGCAGTTAAAAAGCGTTTATAGCTCGAAAAACAGACGTTTAAAGACAAACTGGGCTCGTTTTAAGGAAGAACACGACAGCTCGTTCAAATTCAACCGGAAGTTAAAATGAAAGAATAAGAGTTGATTATTTCTCTTGCGGCAAGTCAAACTTTTAAATAAACACCACGTCATACAAATACAATGCGTTGACAAAATATTTGATCAATGATATTCAGTATCTTTGAAATCAAGAAACGCCAAGGAACAAAACTAACCAATCAGCATCTTTCTACGACCTAAAGGGACGAACCTAATGGATTATTAACTCCTTCAACCAATCAGAGGAGCGAATATTTTCACGAACGTCAATTAATTTTGATTGACAGCTACAATCATCCAATAGGAAGTCAGCACCGTGAAAACGCTCTGAGTTTGTAGCCGGTAAAATTACGTGCCTGACCATATATGGAAGTTAATGTAGTTGGACTCTCTGTGGTGGAGGGACACCGACACAACAGAGAAACTTTATTATCAGTCAAAAGAGACACGATTGAAACTAAATATGTAAATCTTTATCTAAATATTAACAACAGCTTCTTTTAGTCAACTTTAACATTTAGGGACAATTTTCAGAGTCATAAAAGACATTTATCTTCATTATTTGGTGACTTTGGAGAGGTTTTATAAAGCTCTGTAGTCATCTGATGGAGATGCTCTGTACTGCACTTTCTGAAATATCTCAGAGACACTTCTGTCTATCAATGTGAAATTTGGTACAAATGTTGTAAACAAGTTGATGAATAGATCCTGATAATTTCAGACTGATAGCTCTTACTCTGACTGATTTATTGTATTTGAAGTATGAGGGGAAAGGAAAGGAAGAAGAGAGCTTCTATTTTTTTCAGTTTACTCCTTCATCAGTTCAAGTGTCTCAGAGCTGTAAGTAAGATCAACACAGCTGATGAAACCTCTGACAGTTTGCTTTACAGTGATGCAGTGGAAATGCATCAGTTCCTCCTGGTCTTGGTATTATACACAGTTTAAAATGGGAAGGTGTTAAGAGACAGAAATGCATATAATTAAAATGAACCCTAACAGGTTAAGGGACCATCTAAAAGGCAAAAACAAAACAAATGTTAGATTGTGTG
>NW_019522482.1:0-1080 GCF_002814215.2 Seriola lalandi dorsalis | reverse complement strand
ATATATATATATCTCACCACATGTAGAGGCCTGGTCATGTGAGGAAGAGCTTGAACTTGTTAAATTGCAAAGTCTTGAATTCTTTCATTATCAAACAGCATGAAGGAACTGAGCGGGTAAAACCAGGAAACAACAAATCTTCATCTCTGCAAAGACCAGAAGTGAGAAAACGTGTGAGCGACGCCCTGCACCTGTTTTATTTAAAATATCTATTAAATACACATGATCTGAAATTAACGGTGGAGTCTTATAATTACAATCATAATTATTTGTTTAATAACAGTTTTTGGACATTTTCTATTAGATAAATCCATTAATTTATTTTCTGTAACATTAATGAAATACAAGACTTTTATGCAAAGTTACACATAAAAACTCTAATTATGATTAATATGATCTTAAATTAACATTATTGTTGCACTGAGCCTGATTACCAGTTTCACAACAGTATTTTGACATTTTTAAAAAAAGGTTAATCAAATGTTTTATGGATGGTTTATTATTTTATTACATAAATACAATAAATAAAAATGATCAATAAATCTCTCAGTGACTCTCAGGCAGGAGCTGCAGCCACATTTCATATTTCATCAGATATTTCAGCGCCCACAGTTCAGTTATGTTTACCAGTAAATCATCAGTTTTGATTTCTCTGAAGTAAACTTTCGGAAGTAGTGACGACACCCTGCACATCCGCTGACAGGTATATGTTCAAAAACTGCACAGATCATTAAACGATTGTAATGGATCAGAAGGATCCTGCAATTAAAACCCTTAACTTGTGTTGTAGAGGCTGATGTTTCAATATTGATCTGTGCTAATTATCAGTTTTCATATTACATCAACCTACTTTTTTTTTAAACTAAGATGCTGATGTAACAGGTGCACGTGTTTCCATTATCAGACTCAATAATAAATATACAGATTTTTCAACCAGTAACACAGAAAAGAATTAAAGTTGATTATCAGTCTAAAGTTTTCTTACGGTTTACATCAGCAAACGTTGTTCCAGACCAGGTCAGGACACAGAGACACAGCAGAGGAAGACGCTCCATAGTTCTCGATGTCGTCTAAACACTG
>NW_019522481.1:0-1690 GCF_002814215.2 Seriola lalandi dorsalis | reverse complement strand
TAGATGAAAATCATTGATGAGAGAGAGAGGGGGAAGTGTACAAAGCACAATGAAGGTTCCACATGAAGATGTATATTAACAATAAGACTAAAAATAAAACTAATAACAATAAGAAGATAATACCTACACAATGCAGTTTCTGGAGAAACTGCAGTGGGAGCTTCTGCCCAAGCTGAAGCTAAACTGTGTCGCTGGCTGCTAAAGACAGAGCTACAACTAACTCCGTCCAACAGTCTGTTTGTGTGTCAGTTAGATTAACAGAGTGAAATTAATTACCCAACGTTTCAGGACTAACACTGTACTGAAACATATTTCCAGTGAAAACTGTTGAAATGTGTGTAAATCATTGACTTGTATTCAGTGTTGGAGCAGCATGTAGCGGGACTTTGGCAGAAAGACAGCTGAAAGTCTCGGGACCCGTTTCAAGTTTAAATGACGTCTCTACCTGAAAGTATGCTGAAGTAGCTCAAAAAGTCCTGAGGATTTTAACATTCTCTCATTTCATTTTCATAGGAAAAAAGGTGACAAAATGTTTGTTATTTCAGAAATTAGGAGACATAGCGCTGAGAAAAGTAATGCCCTCATTAAGGTGCACGTTTTGAGAAATGTCTTGATATAAAAGACTCTGATATAAAACAATGTCACATCCCTCCATCATGTATTATGTGGGAAATATCTCATATTCTGTGTTGTTTTTTTAAATAAAACAAGAGGCAACATGTCTTCAAACGGGCATTTAGGGGGTTAAAATCATGAAAACTAATAAACATTTGGTAGGTTTGAGCAGAACTGAAGTGGTTTAAGAGATGTATGCAAAAAAAAAGCAGAAAAAAATATTGATATATGATGATTTTATAGCATTTTCTTTGTGTGTCCTTTTTTGGACGCGAGGAACCCCAGAGGGAACAAAATGTGTTACCAGTGTATAATAGACCTGAGATGTGTATAAGAGACAGGGTCTTGTTCTGGGTCTTTTTCCACACTGGGGACAGGATGAGTCTCCTGAAGAACCAGACTGGTCCCAGTATGAGGTGAAGCACTGTCTGCAGAACCAGTGTCCACAGCTGGTAGAGACTGGATCCTTCAGGACGTCCTGACACAGAGCACAGCTGGACGGCTGCTCCTCCACAGAGACACCTCTCCTCTTCCTCTTCCTGTGAAGACATTTCTTTATCACTAACATGTCACAGGTCGACATCTGTGTTGTGATTGGTTGCCAACCTCAAGGGGTTAGGTTTTAAGTAATATGAGTTGTACTGAGGGTAGACACCAGGGGAAGCTTTAAAACATCTGGACCATCAGTAATTCCATGCTACTGGTTGGTCGTCAACATACCCACCCCTTGTTGATGGAGGGGCTACGCTTCATATACGTTAGGCTGTATGTAAGCCTCGGCTGTGGGCTCTTGCTAGTGGGAACATTTGGGCTGCGTACCAATCGTGTGTCTTATGCATAACTGTGAATCAGTATTTGGGACAGTCCATTTGAGTGGTTCAGGTGCTCTGCTCCAGCTCCGCCCCCTCACCTGCTCTGTCTCTACTTCCTCTACAGGTTCTCATTCCTGTTCAGAAGGTGAACAACAAATGAGTGTTTTCATCCAATCATATTTTCTTTCTCAACACACGTGTGGAGTTTAACAGGAAAACAGTTTCACCACTGATCAGAATGATCTTAAACAGTTTATATATAA
>NW_019522480.1:0-870 GCF_002814215.2 Seriola lalandi dorsalis | reverse complement strand
ATGGTGATGGTGGTGAGGATGATGATGATGATGATGAGGATGATGAGGATGATGATGATGAGGATGATGATGAAGATGATGAGGATGATGATGATGTTGAGGATGATGATGATGTTGATGATGAAGATGATGAGGATGATGATGATGAAGATGATGAGGATGATGAGGATGATGATGATGAAGATGATGAGGATGAGGATGATGAAGATGATGATGAGGTTGGTGATGATTGTGAGGATGGTGATGAAGATGATGATGAAGATGATGAGGATGATGATGCAGATGATGAGGATGAAGATGATGATGATGATGATGAAGATGATGAGGATGATGATGATGTTGATGATGAGGATGATGATGATGATGAGGATGATGATGAGGATGATGATGAGGATGAAGATGATGATGAAGATGATGATGAAGATGATGATGATGATGAGGATGATGATGAGGATGATGATGATGAAGATGATGAGGATGAGGATGATGAGGATGATGATGATGAAGATGATGAGGATGATGATGAGGATGAAGATGATGATGAGGATGATGAGGATGATGAAGATGATGATGAAGATGATGATGAAGATGATGAGGATGATGATGATGAGGATGATAATGATGAAGATGACAGGTCCTCTGTGGTTCTCAGGGTCTCCTGAAGGTGGCGGTGGAGAGCGCTCGCTCTCAGGACAAACACAACCAGCTGGAGAGGAAAGAGTTAAAACTGGAGCTGGAGCGAGAAAGAGACGCTCGCCAGGTGCTCCAGAAACAGCTGAGCTCCGAGCTGCAGAGCAGAGGTGAGACAGGTCAACAGAGGTGAGACAGGTGACCAGAGGGGAGACAGGTGACCAGAGGGGAGACAGGTGA
>NW_019522479.1:6280-7910 GCF_002814215.2 Seriola lalandi dorsalis | reverse complement strand
ATTCAAAAGCAACGGTTCACGTCACAGACTCCACTCTGTGGTTTTGGCGGGAATCCTTTTTCCAGGTTCAGATTCATGTTTTAACCTTTAACTGAATATCCTGAAACACAGAGGACAGTCCAGAACATCTCAACTTTAAACCACGTCGTCATCGTCGTCATCATCGTCATCATCATCATCATCATCGTCATCATCATCATCATCATCATCATCATCATCAGAGACCTTTAGACTGGAGGAGATTTAAACTTGTTAAACCTTAATGTTTCCCTTCAGTAGTTTCAGACACAAAAAACATCATATTCCAACAGCTGTAAAACGACGTCACACTTTCAGCTGCAGAGACCTTAAGTGTTTATATTATTATATAGATATATTATATATAGCTATATAATAATATAACGTCACTTAAAATACTCATATCTTTGAGCGTTGTTACACGTCTTCTCATCTTCAACAGTCTTTGTTTTGCTGACGTCAATAAAACGCACATGACTGAAGCTGAAGTGAGTCAGCGACATGTTTGCTCAGCCGTGTGTGAGCCTCCGTCTCCGCCCGGGTTTGTTCTCAGGCTTCACGGCGTCTTCAGTGTGTCACTACAAAGTAATAACAGAGGACACCTGATGCCTCCGCAGGAACTCTCAGCTCCAAAGTCTTAGAAAGTCAGATTTCAGGTCTGTGTCGGCCGTGTTTCACAGGACGTGAAGGTGTCTGTAATCTCAGCACAATAACAACAACACGTTATGTAACGCTGAGTGTTCTCAATGTGAGTCTGTCATATAACTGATCAGGTTCACACAGACACACGAGACGCTCAGAAAATGTGTCAAGGATTGTTGAAGTGAAGTTTATTGCAGGCTGCAAAGAAGATAACTTATTTCCCTTATCAATTAACAGCCAATTTTTTTCTTTAATCAGTAATTAATGGCTAATAAATTAAAAAAATATTACTGCAATCTCCACAGTCTAAAGCTAATTTTATTAAAAGTTGATTTAATCCAACAAACAGTGAAAAACTAAAAGATATTCAGTTGACTTTCATAGAAAACTAGAAAACAGGTAAATAATTATATTGTAAAGAAGCTGCAATCAGTGACTTTTTGCCGTTTTTGCTTAATAAATAATTTAAACAACTGACATTTTCTGTCAATTTACTAAATTAAATTTTATTTTTGAACAATTTCAAAAAACTAATAATAATTCATCAGTTGCAGATCAATAAATCACTTGATTGATTATTTGCTTCAGCTCTAACTGATACTGACATTACTGTAAAAACATGTTGAAAAACAGCTCGTTGTGAAGTAAATAAAAATAAACTCTGTCTGCTTTCTCTTCTTTAATCTTTGCTCAGCAGAAACTCAGCTGCACCTGCCTCTCAGGTGCAAACAGGTGAGGACATGTTGTCAGTCTGGACATGAATACCTGCTGCTGTTTCACACAACACCTCAAAACCACCTGCAGTGACACGCCTGTGTTCACCTGGCTGAACCGAAACTCCAGCGCCACAGGCTGAAATCCCTCTGGACCACATTATGTGACTGTAATAATAATGAGCTGTAGGTCGTTTCACGGTGTAAGAATAAAGTCTGAGTCCATTAATGGGATTTAACCAGCCTCAGTGCAGCGG
>NW_019522479.1:4963-5462 GCF_002814215.2 Seriola lalandi dorsalis | reverse complement strand
AACATTTTAACAGAAATGCACATTAAAAAGACAATGAATCTACAGGCCAGTGGTGGAATGTAATGTTACTCAAGTATCATACTTCAGCGCAGTTTTTTGTATTTTGCTGTTCATGAAAATAAATACGTTATTCTAAAATATTCTCCCATCAAAATATATGCTTTAACGGGAACCCGGTAGTTCCCCTCCTGACCTGCGGGTGGCGGCAGCGGCAGCGGGCGAACTGCGTTAAAGCAGCGGCCGGTTTGAGCGGCGCCAGCAGCAGCGGTGTGTTTCCGGTTGTACATGAGCGCTGTGAGTGGAGAAGAGGTGAGTTTAATGTCTATTTGCCTTTCTTACACTCATCTACCTGCAGCTCGACTCCGGAGCCGGACAGGTGATAGTCCAGCGTATAACGCGTAGTGCTCGTGTAAAGATCGCTGCTCGGAGAAGCACCGATCACCGTTAGCTTGAAAGCTAACTGACGCTAAACAAACGTTATGAATGAAAACATGGAACG
>NW_019522479.1:0-1188 GCF_002814215.2 Seriola lalandi dorsalis | reverse complement strand
TCTCTGTGCTTTACACTTTACTTTCACTCATTTCCTGCTTTTATTACTGTTAAGTTATCACTTCCTACAGCTGTAATACATTCTACTTCCTCCAGCTGTTTCACAATAAAAGCTTTTCACCTGTGAACGAGTATCAGGCCTTTTATTGTGAAGCAGCAAGAGGAAATACATTATGTTTGTCACCAAGTAAGTGGAACTTTACCTGCTAAAAGTCTAGATATTTTATGGGTCTTCCACATGGGAGTAGAAAGATGGCTCAACAGCGCCCCCTAGAAACTTTCAACGAGGCAATACTCGCCCTGTGTTTCACCTACATGTATGAAAATCAGTAGGAACATGTAACATGCCAAGACTTACAGAAAAGCCTCCGGCACCCATACCCTAAACCCAACAGGAAGTCAGCCATATTGAATTTATAGCATTTAGCTGCTATAAAGTCGTGTGGATGAATATTTATGCTTTCACAGATTAAATGGTCACAGTTACTCACGACTCAACTCGGTACAAGTTTCCCCATCCCCACTGAATTATGACATAACTCAAAATTACTTTGACTAATATTACAGTTTATACTAAACGTAAAAGTCATGATTCTTCTTTGTTTTTAAACTGATGATTAAAACATTATTTTAAATGAAATGTTTCTTTTCTTTCTCTCAGTGTGTCGACATGTCTGCTGCCAGCAACCTGAGATCTGAAGATCAGTTCCTGTGCTGCATCTGTCTGGATGTGTTCACTGATCCAGTCACTACATCATGTGGACACAACTTCTGTAAGAACTGCATCAATGAACACTGGGACATTAATGTCCCATGTCAGTGTCCCATGTGTTACAAAGTTTTCAACACAAAACCTGAGCTTCACATCAACACTTTCATCTCTGAGGTGGTTGCTCAGTTCAAACTTGAAGCTCAACAGAAAACCAGCAGCAGCAGCTCAGAGCAACAAGTTTCCAAACCAGGAGAAGTTCCCTGTGACGTCTGCACTGGAACCAAACTGAAGGCCCTGAAGTCCTGCCTGGTGTGTCTGACCTCCTACTGTGAGACTCACCTGGAGCCTCACCTGACAGTGTCAGGCCTGAAAAGACATCAGCTGATCGACCCTGTGGAGAACCTGGAAGACAGGATGTGTACGAAGCACGATAAACCTCTGGAGCTGTTCTGTCAGACCGACCAGACATGTGTCTGC
>NW_019522478.1:13728-25564 GCF_002814215.2 Seriola lalandi dorsalis | reverse complement strand
TTTTTATGACTTTTTTTTGCCTTGCTATACTATGACGTTTTTATGACTTTTTATGCCTTGTTATACTATGACGATTTTATGAATTTTTATGATTCACTATACAATGACTTTTTATGCCTTACTATACTATGATATTTTTATGACTTTTTATGCTTTACTATACAATGACTTTTTATGCCTTGTTATACTATGACGTTTTTTTGACTTTTTATGCCCTACTATACTATGACGTTTTTGAGTTTTTATGCCTTACTATACTATGACGTTTTTTTGACTTTTTATGCCCTACTATACTATGACGTTTTTATGACTTTTTATACCTTGTTATACTATGACGTTTTTATGACTTTTTATACCTCATTATATAATGACTTTTTTTGCCTTACTATACTATGACATTTTTATGACTTTTTATGCCTCGTTATACTATGACGTTTGCATGAATTTTTATACCTCACTATATATGACTTTTTTTTTGCCTTACTATATGACGTTTTTTTGACTTTTTATGCCGTTATACTATGACGTTTTTATGACTTTTTATGCCTTGTTATACTATGACTTTTTTATGACTTTTTATACCTTGTTATACTATGACGTTTTTATGACTTTTTATACCTCACTATATAATGACTTTTTTTGCCTTACTATACTATGACATTTTTATAACTTTTTATGCCTCGTTATACTATGACGTTTTCATGACTTTTTATACCTCACTATATATGACTTTTTTTTTGCCTTACTATAGTTTGACGTTTTTATGACTTTTTATACCTTGTTATACTATGACGTTTTTATGACTTTTTATAACTTGTTATACTATGACGTTTTTATGACTTTTTATACCTCACTATATAATGACTTTTTTTGCCTTACTATACTATGACGTTTTTATGACTTTTTACGCCTTGTTATACTATGACGTTTTTATGACTTTTTATGCCTTGTTATACTATGACGTTTTTATGACCTTTTACGCCTTGTTATACTATTACGTTTTTATGAGTTTTTATACTTTACTATACAATTACTTTTTATACCTTACTATACTATGATATTTTTATGACTTTTTTTTGCCTTGCTATACTATGACGTTTTTATGACTTTTTATGCCTTGTTATACTATGACGATTTTATGAATTTTTATGATTCACTATACAATGACTTTTTATGCCTTACTATACTATGATATTTTTATGACTTTTTATGCTTTACTATACAATGACTTTTTATGCCTTGTTATACTATGACGTTTTTATGACCTTTTATACCTCACTATATAATGACTTTTTTTTGCCTTACTATACTATGACGTTTTTATGACTTTTTATTCCTTGTTATAATATGATGTTTTTATGAGTTTTTATACCTCACAATGTAATGACTTTTTATGCCTTGTTATACTATGACGTTTTTTTGACTTTTTATGCCCTACTATACTATGACGTTTTTATGACCTTTTATGCCTTGTTATACTATGACGTTTTTATGAGTTTTTATACCTTGTTATAATATGATGTTTTTATGAGTTTTTTTGCCTTAGTATACTTTGATGTTTTTATGACTTTTTATGCCTTGCTATACTATGACGTTTTATTGCTTTACTATAATATGTCGTTTTTATGACTTTTCATGCCTTACTTTAATTTGCCTTACTATACAATGACTTTTTACGCCTTACTTTACTATGTTTTTATGACTTTCAATGTCTTACTATACTATATTTTTTGCTTATCTATATTAAGATCTTTTTTCTTTACTTTTAATATTTTACCATTGTTTTTTACCTCACTATACAATGACATTTTTTGCCTTACTATATTATTTCGTTTTTTTGACTCTTCTTGCCTTATTATAGTATGATGTTTTTTACTTTACTATACTATGATGTTTTAATTATATTTTTATCTTTACTCTGGCTGCACAGGTCCGAGTCCAACCTTTGCTGCATGTCAGTCTTTCTCTCCAATTTGCCTGTCTCTCTCTCACTATGACTGTATTAAAGCAAAGTTTAGACCCAGCCTTGTTTTTCCACACTCATGTGTTTATACTTTTACTTGAGCTGTGGATCTGAACACATCTCCTCCACCGCTGGACGTTATTTATCCTCTGATAACAGAAAGTGAAGGAAACAAACTCACACCAGCTGCTGATCCTTCGCCTTTACAATAAAAAGATTTTATTGTTCTTTTTTTTTTTTAAACCACATTTTCTTGTTCTTGTTCCAAAATAAACAAGTGAATTCCTCAGTCTACAGCCGTGGTTACAGTAAGAGAATCTACATGTGGCGACGCTGAGCTTTTAAGAACTGGTTAAACACATACACATCTGACTTTTAAAGACTGAATTCAGAATATCTTCAGAAATAAATATATATGAACAAATTTTCTGTAACCAGAATATTTATTAATGTGAAAATTTGTTGAACAACAAAGAAAATGTTTCATATTGTGAAATAAAATGTACCCTGGACAGAATTATTTGATGAATTTAAATTAGTTCAGTGACCTTTAACTTTTCATTCAGATATTCTGGTTAAATATAAATTTGGTTCATTTGATTTGTTTCTGAATTATGTTCTTGAAATCCAGGAGTGCCAGTAATTCTGACCAAGACTGTATCTGTGGTAAAATATTTTAAACTCAAGGTTCGCTTACTTGCTTTTTCTGAATCTTCAGCGAAGAGAACTTGGTAAAGATGAGGAAACACAATCAAACAATTGAGTCTTGACTGGAAACATATTACAAGATTATATTTGTCCAACACAGTTTGTTACACATTAATCAATTAATGGTCAAACCAAAGCCGAAGGTAAAGATGTTTGTTGATTATTTAAATCTGTGAACTTGTTGGTTCAGCTGTAGGTTTCAGCCTGTGATTCATGCGTTGCCGTGGGTTACTCTGGGTGGTTTTTACTCTGTCTTTAGTTTAATGTCTGAAACAACGTCTCAGCAGATCCATGTGTCCGTCCTGTGATAGAAACCATCCACAGACTGCTGCTGTGTGTCCGTCTGACACAGAAACAGCTGAAGTTCTGTCTCTGCTGTGGGACCGGACTTGGTTCTTCAACCTCCTGGACCGGGTCAGGACCAGCGGACCAGCACCTGGTTTCCGTCCTCTATTGAGTAAAACTGTAGAGTCTTCAGGTCGCTGTCAATTTCAAACTCTGTCCCCACCATCTGGACAGAAAAGAACATTTAACTTTCATCAGAGAAAACGAGGAGTTCGATCTGAATTGATTCATCTACTATTTAATTAAGTCATTTTGTCTCACTGAGTCCTTTAAAACTATATTATTTAATATAATGAACTCCTTTCACTTGTTTCTAGAATAAAGTTTCAGTTTTCTTGATTGTAGGTTGAAACAATCGTCCTGGTTGATCTGATGCACAATAACGATACTCAACACTGATGAACAGAACCGCTAACATTGTGTCCGCCACTGCCAGTTACAAGCTAACAGACAACATAAACAAATAAAAGATGCTAACTGCCCTAACCATTCTGAAAAGATGCTAACTGTGCTAAAAGAGGCCAACTGCACTCACTGCTCTGAAAAGATGCTAACTAGGCTGTTTTGAAAAGATGCTAACTACGCTAACCGCTCTGATCTGTCTGCTAGTCTCTGGTTCTGGTCTCAACAGACTCCTCATCTGAGTCTGGGTCTGACTGAGGCTCTCTGATGTTTCCTCCTCTCACCATCTTGATACTCTCTGCTCTTTCACCTGTCCACCTGGAGCAAGCAGGTGGTGGGCGGGGCTCAAGGCCTTATCCACATTTCCCAACCAGGAAGTAAGAGTAGATGAAACCCATGTTAAAGAAAATATGAGTGACGTGAAATAACGACTGTAAACAACTACCTGCAATCTCAACTCACCTGTCTGCTCAGGTGTTGTAACATATATGTATATAAGTGCTGTTGTGTGTGAGCACGCGTCACCTTGGGGCTGGTGTAGGTGAGCTTCAGATCTGCCACAGGAACCTTCAGCAGTCGGTACAGGAGTCCCTTCACCTTCTGAACCTCCATGGTGGCTGAGAACAGAACCACACTCTGCGTCACTCGACTGAACATCGTTTTATTCTGGTTTGATTCACGTCGGTTGTTTGTGTCGTTTTACCTGGAAGCTTCTTCTCGATCGGCTTCCGCTCGCCGGCATCAGGAAACACAAACGTGATCTCTGGAGAGGAAAGGTGAGAGCGGGAAACATCACGTCAGCTGCTGTGTGTTCACTCAGGTGGAAAAAAAAAAACACACATTAACTGTGTATATGAGCCAATCAGAGAGCAGGAAGAGGTGGACTCACTTAACAGCTGATTTTTCAGGGCGAACGGCTCCGGCTTCTTCAGCTCTCCTTCCTCTGGAGCTCCGTACTCTGAGAACAAAGCAAGATGACCAGCACTGACAGAGCAGACGTCTGAAGGCTTCTGGGAAAACTTTGAATGTTTAAAAGTGAAAAATACTTTTTATCTACAGAAAAGAATAAAAACAGGAACCATCCGAACCTCTGGACTCAATTTCTCACATTGTCTAAACTTACTGTCGATGAGGGTCTGGTAACGAGGGTGCTGACTGATGAACTGGGCGCTGGCCTGACTCCGCCCCCCTGCCTTCAGCCACTCCTCTCCGAACATCTTGATGTAGTCAAGCTCCGCCCCCTTCCTGTCTTCAGGCTGTATCTGATGGAAACCATGGCAACGAGTCAGCTAGAGCACACACACGCATGCGCGCACGCACACACACACACACACACACACACACACACACACACACACACACACACACACACACACCTCACAGCTGTTGAGGAGGACCAGTCGTCCCAGTTTGGCGATCAGTATCTGATTGGCTGTTTTGGGGTTTCGGTCGCTGCTCGTCAGTCGGTTGCCACGACACGAAAACTGAACCAGACTACGAAGTTTGGCTAGCTCGTCCACCACACACCACTGAGAGAGAGAAAATATCTTATTTTACAGTCAAGCTGAGGTGAGTAAATCAGCTGTGAGACTGAAGTGTAAAGACTTTAAGTCCGTCCTCGTCACAAACACTCACCTCAGTGATGTTGTTGCGGTCCAGGCTGAGTTTCTTCAGAGCGGGAAACATTTCTGTCGGAGCTCCTGCACAGAAAAGCGTCCGAGTTTAAAACTGGGAAATCAACAGTTAAAGAGTTTCACACAACAGGAAACAGGAAATTCAGTGTTTAAGAATGAGGATAGATGCTGATTTGAATTAAAAAGTAAAAGTTATTCAAAAGCTTTTTAAATTACATTTTATTTTTTACATCGCTGCTTAAATTGTATTTCTACTGTAAATCATAACCTTATTCACTTTGTTTAACTGTGTATTTATGTGTTTGCACATGTAATATTTTAATTTGTGGTTTGATTCGTTCTGTTTAAATAAACCATATTATTATGAAGTTGTGACATGACAGGTAACTTTACCAGGTGCAGCGTCGTCAAAGCGAATGACGGACAGTCCGGTGTTGGACAAGTTCAGCTGCTCCAGTCTGTCATCAAACAACACACAAGAGCTCATCACATCTGCTTTAGGAACATGAACAGGAAATGACTGGAACATAAAATAATTACAAACAACAACACAACAAACACGAGGTTTCATGGTTTCGACTATCTCCATACTTTGTATTAAAGGTAGTAAAATACAGATAAATACATGATGTGAGATATGAAACATATTTCAACACCTATGACCAACATCTGAGGATAAACTGTGACACTTCACAATAAAAGCCTCCAGTTTTTCTCCAGTTCCCTGCAGCTGAAAGACTTTTACTGTGAAGCAACGAACACAAAAGTGAGGCCAGGGTCAAAGTTCAGTTTTAATAAAAGTCGATTTACTGACAAAAGTTTTGAAGAATAATCAGGACTCGTTTTAGAGCAGGAGCTTCATCAAACTTCTTTTCTTCTGTCTTTATTCTTTTGAATTTGATAAAATAAATCACTTTGGAAAGTCCCATTGTTGATTCATATCTGATCATAAAACTGGCAGCCTCTATTGATTTCTGATCAGATCATCTGATTGGCCACCGACAGCAGATGCTCCGGCTCAGACTCTTACAGTAACTTTAACCTGTAAAACTTCCTTTTACTCTTAAATAATCCTAATGTATTGATCAGGGTGATGGACGATGATCGGGACAGTGTCAGTGACTGGGTGCGGTGGACTGTACCTGGGCAGAGCAGAGAGACTGAGCACGCTCTCCTGGACTAAAGGATTAGAGGACAGACTGAGACTCTTCAGGGACTGCAGGACGTCCTCCGGCCTTTAAAGGGTTAAACACGTCAGAGACACAGGGGTTAGTGCCGGGACCACAGACGGACCGGGTGCTGGTCCGGATTGTGAGGTGGAGGAGTTTGAGGGAAACAGGATTTACCTCTGCAGCTCTGTGATGTTGTTCTCCTCCACACACAGATCCTCCAGCTGAGGCCACATGGGGGCGCAGTGCAGGATCTGACCAGAGACCAGCACAGAGTCAGGACAGGAAGTGAATCCAGATCAAACAATCAATATAACATGATGTTTGACGAATTAGACCCTGACAGAGAATTACGGTAAAGTGTGACATCATAAAGAGGCTGCCACTTTTATTTTGAAGCTTAACAGGAAAAAGGAGGGATCAGAAAAGGATTTTTTAATTTCAAGAGACTTTCAAGTGATTCAAATTTTCTATGAATAACTCTTGTAAAATAAAAACAAATAATACATTATTTTATTTTATTCATATATATACATATATATATATATATATATATATATAAAACATTTATCTATATATTTTTACACAATTTTCTTTTTAAATTTACATAAATATAATGTATATAAATAAATACTGTTTCAATACCCAAAATAAATAAACAAATACTTATATATTTTTAATATATATAAGACATAAAATATTTATAAATATTGGTCCAATATCTGTATGTGGGTTTATACATTTGTATTTACTTATTGTATTGGATTGTTCGTGTTTATATTTCTGTATATTATTTTTTACTTGTAATAAATAATAACATTTTTTAGTAGCTTCAATAAAATAAATAAATAAATGCACAACTACAAAATATGTTAAAATTATGCTCATATAAATATTCAAGTAAACATACAGGGTTTTATGTATTGACTTACTTATTTATCTATTTTTGTACAATATCATGTATATTCTAAAATATATAATGTATAGAAAAATGATTTTGAATAATTATATTCATAAACAATAAATATGTCAGTATCAAAAAATAAAAAAAATATAATAAAAATACATTTTATATAAATATATTTTACATCTCTTCCTGTGACAGTGGAGACAAGTGACTGTAAAACTGATCCTGGTGATGAAAATGTGAACAAAGACTGTGTGTGTGTGTGTTTGTGTGTGTGTGGTGTTATGTACAGAGGTGTGTACCTGTGGCCAGGTGAGGTCACAGCTGTTCAGAGCCAGGACTTTGATGTTGCAGAAAGCCTGGCAGTGAGTCGAGGGGTCAGAGGTCAAACGCAGTCTGTTGTTGCTAAAGAATGAAACAAGATGAAACGTTCAACGACAGGACACACACACACACACACACACAGACACACACACACACACACACACAGCGTACCTGAGCTGTAGTCCCTCCAGTCTCTCCAGCTGCTGCGTGACGGCGGCCACGTCCTCCCAGCAGGACAGCAGAGTCCCACTCATGTCCAACCACTGGACGTCTGATCGCTGCTGTTAAGGCGTCACTCAACACAAACACACTCACAACCCGACAGACGCAACAGTTACTGAGCGCCCCCGTTGTTCTGCTGACATCATCTGGGACGTACGGGTCTTTATCAAACTCAGTTCATATTTTTAATGTTCAGATTTTAATGATTATTTTACATCGTCGGGACATCGCTGTCTTTGAGTGAGCAACTGTAAAGATATCACCTGTAAAACCACTACTACCAGTACTGCTACTACTATTACTTCTACTAATACTACTACTACCTCAGCCTCTTCTTGTTTTCATAAGGAGATGGAGATTTTCTTTAAGAACGAGGGAGAGATAATATAAGAGATTAATAAAAGTACATGAGTGAAACATCAGCAAAGTTCTCGGGTGTGTCTTGTGTTTAGTTGTTCCTCCACCTCCTTTAGTAATAATGATACATGTGTATTTGCTGTAATGGAGGCGAGGCTCAGTGTACTGGAAGCACTCCTCCTCTTCCCTGCAGTTCCCAAACCAGGAAACCAGAGCGGCTCGGTGGACAGAAAGAAAGAAAGAAATTGAGTCCGTCCCTCAGTCAGTCAGGGACATCCCAGATTATAGGACTGGCTCTGCTGTCGCGATCCAGCCAAAAACATTCATCCTCATTAACTTCACATTAACTCACATCCCCTCAGTGAGAAGAGACTCTGCAGAAAGATACTGGGTGTTGTTTTCTTGATTTCTCCATCGTCTCCGGGGCCGTTCACCTCACAGCGACTCAGTATCACTGACGGAAGACTCTCATAACTACAGAGACAAAAAAAAAAAGTGAAGGTGAAATTAACTGACAGAACGACTGACACACGGCCGTGCATCTCCTTCTCCGTACCTGCGCTCCTCGACGCACCACCACTTCAGCTTCTTGTCGGAGATGGAGATCTCCTCACTCAGCACCTCCTCTGTGTCGACCTGGTACACCTGTCGCACAGCGGCCAGGTAGTCCACACCGAAGCTCGCCTTCGCCGGGCGGACGAAGGAACCTCCTTTAGTGTGACTGAGAGAGTCCAAAGAAAACAGTCAGGGACACAACATTCAAGTTTCAGCCATAAAACGGCGAAAAAAGATTCTAATTCTATTTATTGAATCTATCAAATATACATCACTCGTCATCAGACTACTTCATTTTAAAAGCTGCTGAGCAAACACGACACCAGAACTCTGACATTCAGGTGAACTGAGAAGAATTGTATTGTCACATTAAAGTGAGGATCACCTGCATGTAAAATACTGGACTCCCTCGTGGCTGCCGTCATGCTTCCCTCTGTCGGGGTCATCCCACTCCACGCCGAGCCACAGCCCTGAACACACAACACACACATTTGGTTCCTTTGTTTCCTCCGTCACTTATCTGAATGTTTCTGTTGTTTGGTGTTTGGAGTCAGTGGATGACTGGACTTTCCATCTGGCAGCCCGGTTCTGACCTGCTGTGGGTGGTACCGGACCCACGTACCGCACCGTGGCCCGCTCCCCGCCGCAGGACACCCGCCTGCCCACCGCTTCCTCCGGCACCTCCGGCTCCGTCTGGTCGACTCCCATCGAACCGCTGCCGAGCAGAGAAACCCCGAAGCCGAACAGACAGACAGTCAACGCGGGAACCAGCTCCCGGTGCTGTAATGACGGTTAACTAATTACGTTGCGTCACGTTAATTTTTACTTATTTTGTGACATTATAACATGACGTCAGCTGAATTTATTCTTCTATTGGCCCCCGAAATTTCACAAACGCATGTAAAATACTTTCTGCTATTTAAAAAAGAACTACAAACTTACCTGTAACGTTTAAAGGTGTAGATTTAGGCGCGTGGTCGCTGCTGCGCTAGCTGCCAAACCAAAACATTACACGGCTGAGCATCAGCGGAAGTGACCGATTTCAACGTTGCACTCGTTTCCTGTGAAACTTTTCTAACGAAAACCAATAAAAAAATATACAGTAAATTAAACATACGTTTCTTTTTACGTACATTATATTTACGTGTGTTTAATTACAATCGTCTTGGACCGGAAGTGTGCCGCTCAGTGGCGTCAAATCAACGTTAATTCAAAGAACAATTAAAGGAACCTTTGTTTCGCTGTGGCCGTGTTCACCGTGGGGAACAATTCGCAGTAACACAGCAGTGTGCTTGGAAAGAAAACGTGTGGATGCGCCGTAATTATCATGTAATTGCAATTTAAGTCCTAGAAATCCGTGTACATGCTGCCGTTTACCGGATAAATTATTTATTTCCAATAAGAAGAACGAACAGGAAGTCAGTCTCCGAGTGACGCCGGAGGAACCCGAAGAAACGATGAAGAAGAAACTTCACCAGAGGTTTGTTTACACCTTTTTACTCCCCAATGTATCGTCAGTGAAAATAACCTGCGTCTTATCTCTGACCTCAGATTCATTTTCAGTATTAACAGATAATAATAGTAATAATTAGTTCATTAATTTTAAGTCTGCAGGTGAGGCAGCAGCCTGCAGACAGAACTCAGGGCAAAGCGGCTAAAGTTTTATTTCATATAAACCCTCAGTTTATATCATATAACCTATAAAAAATGAAAGATTAAAGTATATAATTTATATAAATTCATTGACCAATCTATCAATTTAATGGGAAAGTAATTAGTAGATTAATTGCTCATCAGAAGTTGCAGCATTAAACAGAATATTTATTGATAAAAAGAAAATGAATCTCTTTGGATTCTTATCTTCCCCATGTTTGTCCATCCTGGAAGACGGATCCCTCCTCAGTCGGGATCCACTTCCTCCTTTTTTCCATATTTCATATATTCCATATTTCTCTTTTTCTGAATCGAGGGTCTGAAGACGGATGATTTTCTCATCCTGCAGCAAATCAGTGATTTGTGATATTTTGCTGTATAAATAAATTCGACTTGACTCTTTAGTTAAACATCTTTAAAAGTAGGTTTTTCAGTCTCTGTATTTTCCTCATGTGAGTGTTTCTGTCGTCAGTGGAGAGGCGTCATCAGAACAACAGGCAGCTGACTACGTGGTGGGTCAGGTGTCAGGAAGTTTGTTCCAGAAGAACGCGGCAGCTCCTGGGTCGCTGTCGACTTTATTCAGCACCGCTGCCCCAGCTGCGTCTCTGCTGTTTCAGCCTGCACCCGAGGTGAACACGCACACACACACACACGCACACACACACACACACACACGTACACGTACACGTACACACACATTTACTGTAGGTTTTTAACAAGCATACAGAGTAGGGACTATTTTCAGCAGCGGATTAATCCACATTTGGTGCTGTAGTGAGTATTTGAGTCATGTGACACACACACTTCCTGTTTGACTCTGCACATGAGAATATCACTTTAACGTATCTCGTGTTGTTGGTTGTGTTGTGTTTTGTGTCGTCATGGCAGCCGGTTCAGAGGAGCACAGAGGAAAAGCAGCAGCAGAATGAAACTCCAGGTGTCAAAGGTCAACCAGGGCAGAAGAAGAAGAAGCAGCCGCCAAAGGAGAAATCAGCAGCCGACCAGAAGCTGGAAAACAGGTGAGAGGTTCAGTTTCTTCTTCCTTTCAGTCTTTTCTTCCTCTTATAGAAAAATCTAAACTCGTTGAATCTTCATCGTTCCTTTGATTTGTCGAACAGGCGTCAAATGAAGCAGCTTTAGTCTGAAAACCTTCATCTGTGACTCTGTCTCTTCTCATGTCTCCCCTTCCTCTTCCTCCTCGGCGGCTGGTTTCAGGGAGAGCGGTCTGCAGGAGGCGGACGACGACGAGCGAGGGCAGGAGACGTCGGTGAAGAAGAAGAAGAGGAAGAGGAAGGCGTCGGAGTTGGGCGGAGAGAAGGATGTGGAGCACTGGGTGATGAAGAGGCAGCGGCTGAAGGCCAGCAGAGAGGAGGAGGCCGTGAAGAGCAAGAGGACGGTGTTCGTCGGCAACCTGCCCATCAGCTGCACCAAGAAGGTGATGTTGAGTTCGTGTGTCTGATCAGTGCAGGATGTTTCCATGTGAGTCGACGAGTTGTTGTTCATTTGATATTTTTCTCTTCTGTTCTTCAGACGCTGCGGAGCCTCTTCAGGGATCAAGGATCCATCGACTCCATCCGCTTTCGCTCCGTGGTAAAAA
>NW_019522478.1:8965-13273 GCF_002814215.2 Seriola lalandi dorsalis | reverse complement strand
TTTTAAATGTGGCTGCGACCTGAACGTCCTCCTCTGGGACTGGGAGTGAATCTTTCTCAGTTATCACATGATTCTCTCTTTTCTTGATGAACTCTTTCACATCGTGTAGAAAAACTGTCTTCAGCGTTTTCTCAGTGCGTTCAGAGGTTTGCAGCAGCGACATCTAGAGGCCGACAGAGACACTGACGCTCGTCTGTTTGTCCCCTGCAGGTCAGAGAGGATCCGTCCATGTCCCGCAAGGTCGCAGCCATCAAGTACGTTTGTGTCTGTTTCTTCTTCTGCATCTCATCACGTCACATTATTAAAGAGGCAGAGAGAAGATTCATTCGCAGCTTCTGATATTCATAATCAAAACATAAACACACAACTACAGAAATAATTTGTCTGTTTTTAAAGATGCAGAAGAAAAGTGACTTTTAAAGATCAGAAATCTGATGACGATAAAAACACGGCTGAAACGATTCATTGATTCATTGATTGAACTAATGACAGAAAATTAAATTTCCAACAGTTTGACAGTCGATTAATTTCAGTCACAGTCAGAAATGCAAAAAATTCTCTTGTGCAAAACTTGAAACTTTCTATTTTTCACACTTTGAACTTAAATTAGTTTTAAACAAAAAAAAAAACTTTTGAAAATGTTTCTGGAACTCATTTCAAAAATTATTTTACACTAAAATAAACAAATACATTTAGAAATTGTAAGTTTGTTAGTGCACAGTTTATCCTCTGGTAGTTTTTGAATAATCCCTCACAGGCTTCCCACCAACAAACACAAAACTACCAAACAGCATCTTCTTTCTCTTTTGTATGAAATATATTTTTTGTTCATTTTACTTCACAGACGTCAAATTCATCCCAAGAAGCAAAGCGTGAACGCTTACGTGGTGTTTAAAGACGAGGAGGGGGTCGCCAAGGCGTTAGAAAGGTCAGACACAGTAAACCTGCAGCTTGTAATACTGATGTTCGCTAACAGCTAACGGCTAACGGCCTGTGGAACTGTTCACTCTGACAGGAACGGCCTGGAGATCGAGAAAGACTTTCACATCCGAGTGGACCGAGTGACTGACAGCTCGGCAGTAAGTGTCCGGCCGTCAGCTTTAACCCGTTGCAGTTAAAATCAGCTGCTGTGTGTTTGATGATGAACTCTGGATGTTCTTCTGTTGCAGCACGATCACAAACGTTCTGTTTTCGTGGGGAATCTTTCGTTCGGTGAGTTTTTCTCTCCGGTCTCAGTTAATGACGGCAGATCGACTTCAGCAGCAGCCGCTGAACTCTGTGTTTTCTCTGTTTAGAGATTAACGAACTGGCGTTTCGACGGCATTTCGAGGAGTGCGGCCCGGTGGAGGCGGTGAGACTGGTCCGAGACCAGAACTCTGGACTGGGGAAAGGATTCGGCTACGTCCTGTTTGAGGTACGTGACCGTCGTCCTGTGTTGGACCTGGTTCTCACTGGGTTTGAAATGAAACATGACAATAAGCTTTTTGTGTCACTGAACGATGAAGGAACCGTCTCCCAGGAAACAGGAAGTAAATGGACAAAATATTTTCCTTTTCTCCTGTGTTTTATTTTGAAGTTATCCAATAAAAATAAAGCAGATTTCAGGTAAAAACACTCAGGTGGGCGGGGCTTGGTGACTGCTTTGTTGTGACATAAGTTGCCTGACACCTGGTTTTAAAGCTCAGTTTCTGAATGGTTTTATGACCGAACATCTTTTATATTTTACTGTGGAAATGAGACCGATTCACTTTATAAGAAATAATTATAAAAACCTGTTTTGTGTAAAATATAACTTGATTTTCTACAGTTTCAAAAACACATTAAGTGATGGATGTTTATCTAGGTGAATTTTATTTTGACGTGCCACCTGTTTGTCTGCCGCAGAGCGCCGACTCGGTCCAGCTGGCGTTGGAACTGGACGGCTCGAAGCTGGAGGGCAGATCTATCCGGGTGAAGAGGTCGGTGAAGAAAGAGAAGCAGAAGAATAAAACGAACAACACGGGACCCGCAGCGAGGACCGGCAGAGGCCCCACCAAGGGCCCCACAAAGGGTCCTGTGAAGGGAAGGGTCCTGTGAAGGGCCCTGTGAAGGGCTCAGGGAGGGGAGGCTTCAAGTCTCAGAGGAAATTCACTGGAAAACAGCAGAGGTCGACCAAAAGCTCCGGCTCCTTCAAAGGAGAGATGGTGGATCCAAACAAAAAGACTAAAAAGAAAGGACTGAAGAAGAAAGTGAAGCCAAACAAGACTCTTCATATCTGACGCCTGCAGGGATCTGAGGTCCCTGGAAAGTCGGACCAGGATCCAGATTTAAAAGTCAGCTGCCGTTCCATCCAGCTACTTCCTGTCTGTCAAACCGTCTTGTTCTCTGCCACGAAATAAAACCGACAAACCACATGATTCATACATCTGTAAAAAACATCATTTATACTTTGTTTTACCTTCTGTTCAGATTAAACTGGTGTTCACGTTGTTTTGTTGAACTATAATTCCTTTGTGCTTCTTTTCTCGTAAATGTTGTAACAGATTTTGGTAGTTGAACGTTTCACAGCTGGATGTGACGGATCAGGACTGTTGAGACTCCAGCTGTGATGGCGCTGTAAAACAGAGCCTGAGGTCCAGTTCCTCTGCTTCACGTTTCATTGTGTCGGACAGTTTCAAATAAACTTTGACATTTGAAACTCGTCTCCACGGCAGCAGCTGAAACAGGTTCAGCTTGTGTTTTTACTGATTCAGTTCCAGGTCAGCAACATTTGTTACTGAGGCCGTCGTTCAGTGTTTTTAAAGCCAGACACCTGAATAACCACCGACTCGTGAGGGACATCACGAAAGCTTCAGCAAACCTCGGTGTTCGGACTCGGTGTGATTGACGATTAGAGCCACAAATGGTTTGTTGCCGTCTGTTTTGATCAGTGACCTGTGTCAAAAGGAAGCTAGACTCACCTCCTCGTGGTCGTATCCCTCCGCCACTCAGACTAGTTCCAGGTCACTTCCTGTTCATCCAGAGTCGAAAAATATGAACCATTGGTGAGAAATTTTGTCATAATTGCCTTGAAGTCTTGAGTAATGGCTAATCACAGTGACCTTGACCTTTGACCTCTAGCCACCAAAATCTAATCGGTTCATCTTTGAGTCCAAATAAACGTTTGTGCCAAATTTAAGTAAGTTGTATAAAGACATTACGGCGATATCACCTTCACGAGAGTGAGACGGACGGACGACCTGAAAACAAAATGTCTCCTGCTCCGACCATCGCCGGCGTGGAGGAATCAAAAGACAGAAATTATCTCACGGAGGATGAAGGAAAGACCTAGAAACAAAGCTTTAGAAAACTCTTTAGGATCTGTTCACTTCCTGGAGGAAAAGAGCCGCGAGTGGTTCGTCCAACCAGGTACAAGATCCCACCTGTCCGTCCAGGTGTAGATTCGCCCTGATACAAAACTCAGACACACGTTTGATAGTTTGTTCATTTTTTATTATTATTATTATTATTATTAATTCTTTCCTGAAGAGGTTCATCCTCTTCAACATGAACAAAACATTTCATCACTTTTTAAAAAGCGTTTCCGAGTCTAGACCGAAAAGAAAGACGACTGATAACAAACAATAAATATTTAGTGAAGCGTCGAGCAGAGAGAAGATGGTCGTTCACCGTTCTACACGACACCAGGACGACCACGAAGACGGCTCGAACACACGGTGTAAACCTGGGATATGCTGCTGTCAGGGCGCGAGTCTACCGCCCTGCAGGAAGGAGCCGAGTAACGTTTTCCACGGGAACCCAGTCCAGGTAGTTAGTACTGTACATAGCTAATGTTGGCGGCAGGGGGAGGGGCTTGTTTGTGTTTGAGTGGGCTGTATGATGGCGATGTTCTAATACCCCAAAACGGGTAATTTAAGTAAAAAAAACAAACACTACTGTCATGGAGAAACCAGGAATAAAAAAACTAATTCCCTTTAGGACGCCTTGGTGGGAGGTGATGGACGTCGGCCGGAGCGATGGAGGCCGAGGCGATGGCAGGAGGAGGTCCACTGAGGAGGAGGAGGAGGAGGAGGAAGGGTGGTGGGCGGGGCTTGTTTCGTCTCAGTCCTCCCCTTATTCTATATCGTCCTCGCTCAGACTCTGTGCGCTCACGATACGCTGCAAGAAAACAAACAGAGCTGAAGGAGATTCTGGACAGTCGGGCTCCTGGGGTCAAGCTACCTGGCTGATCCTGGACCAGCTGGGGAGGTGTCGGGGCTACCTGGCTGATCCTGGACCAGCTGGGGAGGTGTCGGGGCTACCTGGCTGATCCTGGACCAGCTGGGGAGG
>NW_019522478.1:6892-7921 GCF_002814215.2 Seriola lalandi dorsalis | reverse complement strand
TTCAAACCAAACTTTAATTGATACTTAATTAATGAAACATGATGAACAGGAGATTTAAGAGAAATACTAAATTAAACTGTCAATAACAATAATATTGTAAATAAGCTTCTACCTCAAAGAGACTGTATGGGATATATTATTATATATATTATATTTACAACTGAAATCAGTGTTTACAGCACACTGACTTGTTCTGCTCACCTTTGCCAGACCTGCTCTCTCTTTGGCCACTTTCTGCTTCTTCCTCCCTGTGACACACAAAACAGACGTGAGAGTCCAACCAGCAACAGTTTGACTTCATTTAAAAACCAACCAGTCCAAGAAATAGTTCCAGCACACAACAGACCGGGTGTGTTGTGTTTACATCAGCACAGACACTGTAAACACACCTGTCACCTGTGATTTGAAAACTCCAGAGTCGTGTGGACGGAGCTCGAGTCAGTTGCTCAGACCAGAGAATTTAAGATCAGCTGATCATTCCTGATGAGAATTATTCACCTACGGATCCAATTAAGTCCTAATGAGTCAATTAAGGTTTAATGAGTTACTGAAGTTCTGGGACTTCAAAGGTAGAAGCACTTCTGTTCATGTTCTGGTTCCTGTTTAATTCGTTAGTAATTCGTAAGTTCATTAAATAAAAAAGTGCATTAACATTTGTAGAATTTGAACGTCTCATTTAATAAACATTAATTTTTGCCAAAATTCCTTCATACAACAGTAAATACTGCAAACACCTGGTCGCCACGGTGACTGTCTTTATACAGCGGTAGTTCTGTGTTGAGATATCAGTTATTGATCATCTTGATAACCGATAATCAGGTGAGATAAGTGGCAGGTTGGTTCTGTGCCCGGTGTTAAAGGGCTGTTACTGTCTCTGCAGCGTCGCTGTTCCCTGAATAAAACCATAATCTCCTTTAGGCCGGAGCCCAGGATCAGGACGGGGACGCCGAACGCGTCGTTGTGTAACGGCTTCAGATCGAAGCTCGGCCTCAGGAAAAGCGTCTCTGGTCGAGTGAATGAGTCTCTGTA
>NW_019522478.1:5339-6647 GCF_002814215.2 Seriola lalandi dorsalis | reverse complement strand
ACTTCATTTATTCTCTGAGGTCGATGGATGTTCCCATTAATATCTCTGTGATAACTCCGTGTAGAAATACGGCGTAAATGTTGTTAGAATCTGTCGACTCGCCACTTCCTCTTTCATATTCCTGCGAGATCAGACGTGACTCACAGACTCTAACATCTGGTTACAGTAGAGTGAATTTATAAAATTTCATTTTACACATTTAATTACGACTTTCTGAACCTATAAAACTTTGCTGAAACATTTCAAGCACCAAAACAATTCATCAATTCACAACAGTAAAGGTTTGTTTTCACAAAATATTTGAAGAATTTAAAAAACTAGGCTTTAAAGATTTATAGGAAGAGCTGAGATTGTTCTGGAAATTGTGATATAAACCATGTGTTTATTATGTTATATACATGAACCCCTTAAAAAAGGTGAATTTAAGAAATAATGTAGAAATCGAGAAAATGCCCTTTGACCTCAGAGGGATAAACTCTCACCAAACTCCATTGAAAAATCTGTGACTTTAACATGACCTTGCTAAAATCTAAATTTATTTACTGGATGGAGAATAACATGAAGTATTTTAATAACATTTACAAGCTCCATGTTCAATCTATCACTTTTCTCCAATTAATATTTCCACTTGAATATTGTTCGCTGGTGACGTTGATCCATTCAGCCTCTCACCAGAACACAACCACAGGGTGTGAATGAATGAAAAAAAGAGTTAGAAAACATTTCCTCATTAATTCAGTCGTTTCATCATGGATTACCTTTTCTCTCCGCTGGAAGAAAACTGAGTTTATTAAACTCCCGACTAAGTGGATCAAACTACGTACGGTCCATAAGGGGCAGGTTTTGTGTAATGTGTTTTTTTCTGACCTTATTGTTTATTTTATTTTACTTATTTTATTCTACTTTCTTCCAGGTCCACCTTACACAAGGTAATGTAAACATTTCCTGTTGTAACATAAACTGATGCCCTCCAATAAAGAATCTACATTTAGCTGATACAGGTACAAAGTACAAACCTCACAGGTAAACAAAGCAGCTGTTATTGAAGCAGAAACACATTTATATTCAAGTCTTATGACACATCATCAAAACTTAATTTATATCTTTATATTTTATTTAATTTAGAAAAGGAAAGACGTGGGATCAATTCTTCTACAGCTAGAAAGGATCTGAAAATGTGTCCGGTTGTGTTTGGTTGGTCGACTACCAGCCGAACTAACCGGAAGTCGTTGTGGACTTGTGAAAGGTTCTTACATTTATAATTTAAAATAAATCAATTGGTCTTTTATTAAGAGAAAGTTATAATTT
>NW_019522478.1:3800-3864 GCF_002814215.2 Seriola lalandi dorsalis | reverse complement strand
GGCAGATGAACTCTTGAGTTAAACTAGAAAATTTGTACTTTTTTTCATGTTTGCTACATACAAC
>NW_019522478.1:0-1335 GCF_002814215.2 Seriola lalandi dorsalis | reverse complement strand
CTCTACTCAGGTGGAAGTTTCACTCTCTTCATTTCATACTGACACTTGTGAAATGGGTCACAATATAACTGTGTCTGTTTGTCCACAGACCCACTATAGTCCACCTTAAACTGTCTCTGGGTCAGTTCTCAGGACGTTTCTACCTCCTTACTGAGTCTCTGTGCTTTACACTTTATTTTCACTCATTTCCTGCTTTTATTACTGTTAAGTTATCACTTCCTACAGCTGTAATACATTCTACTTCCTCTAGCTGTTTCACAATAAGAGCTTTCCACTGGTGCAAACTTTTATTGTGAAGCAGCAAGAGGAAATACATTATGTCTATAACCAAGTAAGTAAAACTTTACCTGCTAAAAGTCTATATATTTCATGGGTCTTCCGCATGGGAGTAGAAAGATGGCTCAACAGCGCCCCCTAGAAACTTTCAACGAGGCAATACTCGCCCTGTGTTTCACCTACATGTATGAAATTCAGTAGGAACATGTAACATGCCAAGACTTACAGAAAAGCCTCTGGCACCCATACTTTAAACTCAACAGGAAGTCAGCCATATTGACTTTATATCATTTAGCTGCTATAAAGTCGTGTGGATGAATATTTGAGCTTTAACAGATTAAATGGTCACAGTTACTCACGACTCAACTCGGTACAAGTTTCCCCGTCCCCACTGAATTATGACATAACTCAAAATTACTTTGACTAATTTCACAGTTTATACTAAACGTAAAAGTCATGACTCTTCTTTGTTTTTAAACTGATGATTAAAACATTGTATTAAATGAAATGTTTCTTTTCTTTCTCTCTCAGTGTGTCGACATGTCTGCTGCCAGCAACCTGAGATCTGAAGATCAGTTCCTGTGCTCCATCTGTCTGGATGGGTTCACTGATCCAGTCACGACACCATGTGGACACAACTTCTGTAAGAACTGCATCACTACACACTGGGACATTAATGTCCCATGTCTGTGTCCCATGTGTAAAGAGGTTTTCTATGTAAGACCTCAGTTGAGGGTCAACACTTTGCTCTCTGAGGTGGTTGCTCAGTTCAAACATGAAGCTCAACAGAAAACCAGCAGCAGCAGCTCAGAGCAACAAGTTTCCAAACCAGGAGAAGTTCCCTGTGACGTCTGCACTGGAACCAAACTGAAGGCCCTGAAGTCCTGCCTGGTGTGTCTGACCTCCTACTGTGAGACTCACCTGGAGCCTCACCTGACAGTGTCAGGCCTGAAAAGACATCAGCTGATCGACCCTGTGGAGAACCTGGAAGACAGGATGTGTACGAAGCACGATAAACCTCTGGAGCTGTTCTGTCAGACCGACCAGACATGTGTCTGC
>NW_019522477.1:6459-7926 GCF_002814215.2 Seriola lalandi dorsalis | reverse complement strand
ACTCAAATAGACAGGAAAACCTATCCTGAAGTGTTCTGTATAGACAGGACAATGAGTGACAAAAACTCAGTTCTCAGACACAGAGAACGCTTCTGACGGTGACTTAGAGCAGATCCTGACGCTTAACAGAGCTTTTCAACAGTATCGCATTCTAAGCTGTAGCTGATAACTTTATGACATGTAAACATGAAATCCATCATATTCTTCATGAATGCTACTCAAATAGACAGGAAAACTTATCCTGAAGTGTTCTGTGTAGAAATCCCTCTAAATGTGAATGCTCAGATTTTGGATACACACAGACAGCTTTAAGGAGGGAAAGAGCTGATTTAGACGCTGGAAACGTGGAGACAGCGCTTTACAACAGTATCGCATTCTCAGGTGTAGCAGATAACTTTATGACATGTAAACATGAAATCCATCATATTCTTCATGAATGCTACTCAAATAGACAGTAAAACGTATCCTGAAGTGTTCTGTGTTGAAATCCCACTAAATGTGAATGCTCAGATTTTGTATACACACAGACAGCTTTAATGAGGAAAGAGCCGATTTAGACGCTGGAAACGTGAAAACATCGCTTTTGATCGGTAATGAATTCTCAGGTGTAACTGATAACTTTATGACATGTAAACATGAAATCCATCATATTCTTCATGAATGCTACTCAAATAGACACGAAAACCTATCCTGAAGTGTTCTGTAAAGACAGGACAACGACTGAGAAAAACTCAGTTCTCAGACACAGAGACAGCTTCTAAGGAGGAATTAGAGCCGATCATGACGCTTAACAGCGCTATTGAACAGTATTGCATTCTCAGGTGTAACTGATAACTTTATGCAGAGATGTGCAGTCATGATGGCAGGCAGTGCCTCACCTGCCATCATGGAAAGAAAAAAAAAGTAAAAAGAAAAAAAAATTAATTAAATTGTTATATGTATACAGTGATTATACTATAAAGTTATTTTCCATTTAACTTCACCAGTTTTAGATTATTTTTATTCAAAATCGCTGAATTTTGACATTTACCGTTCAAATACTGAGAAAAGACTTGCGGTGAGGCAGCAGCCAGCTGAGCCTCACCATGCATTGCGCAATGACTCGGCTAACTGCTGGCTTGCTGTGCAGTGAGACCGTATTGCTATGTCTCTGCAGGCTTGGGGAGTAACGGAATACATGTAACGGCGTTACGTAATTAGGATACAAAAAAAAGGTAACTGTATTCCGCTACAATTACAGAAAAAAAATACGTAATCAGATTACAGGTACATTACATATATATATATATATATATATATATATATATATATAGTATAAACGAATTGCGGCTGCGCGATTGCTGCGGTGACGTGTGTCAATCATCATTTCATTATGCGTGCGCCACTACGACACCTAATGAGACCCACGGCACCGTGACCCAGCTATGAAACTTTGCAGTTGTCAGCATGGCCTCTAGTGAAAAAATG
>NW_019522477.1:0-1994 GCF_002814215.2 Seriola lalandi dorsalis | reverse complement strand
AGGCGTCTAGCTAAAAGTCTTGTTGCTTTTGGGCCTGATTCATAGTAGGTCTGCTTTACAAACCTTGCCCTCTTTTCTATATCTGTCCTGAGTATCTCATTTATTTCTTCCCTTGCCTTCTTTATTTGTTGTAGTACAGACTGATTTTCTGTATTTTTATGTTTCTTCTCCAATTCTTGTAGTTTTTCTACTTTGTGTTTATATATAGCTAACCGAGCCTTCTTTTGTGATGTTGTCAAAGCGATTAGTTTTCCACGAATAACTGCCTTCATACCGTCCCACAGTATTGCAGGGTTTACCTCTCCATTATCGTTCTCTTCTATATACCTTTTTATTTCTTCTCTTATCTGTTCCACATTTGCCTTGTTATTCAGGATGCCCACATTTAGCCTCCATGCAGTATTTACTTTTCTTTTATTCAAGTGTATTGTCAAGCTGATCCCACTATGATCTGATATATCCGCCACCCCGATTTTACACTCTGTGACCCTGTGGCTTTCAATTGTATTAATTAAAAAGTAGTCAATTCTGGAGTAGACAGAATGTGGTACTGAATAGTGTGTATAATCCCTTTCTAGTGGGTGGAGTTCTCTCCACACATCAATTAGTCCCATTTCCTGCACTGCTGTATTAATAAACTTGGTTAGATGCTTCTTGCTTCCTTTAGAGCTTGTTGTATCCAAGTTATGGTTCATGACCACATTATAATCCCCTCCACATATCAAGATGCCTTCAGTTTCTATAGCAATAGTGTCAAATAGGGTTTTGAAAAAACTTTTGGTACTCTCTGGGGGGGCGTAAACATTGATCAGTGTCACCATTCTGTTTTCTAGTTTTCCTTTGATTAATACAAATCTCCCTTCTTTGTCCCTTACTTCTTTAAGACATTCAAATTTGACTGCATTTGTGATAAGGATAGCCACTCCCCTCTTCTGGCTAGGCTTGTAGGAACTATAAAATGTGTTCCTAAAACCAAAGCGTTTTAGTTTTTCATGTTCTTGTTGAGGCAGGTGGGTTTCTTGTAGAAATAGTACTTGAGCCCTTTCTTTTTTCAGTTTAGCCAGGACCTTGCTCCTCTTAACTGGATTATTCATCCCATTTACATTAAGTGACACCAGTTTTATATTGTTATATGGCATTAAAGTGATCCAATCCCGTGTTACATTCATTAACCTCCAGACAATTTAGAACTGCACTGACCTGAACATCTGGACAACGTGTGCAAACTGAAAGAAACAAAGAAAAAACAGTTAATTCCCAAGTTAGGGTGATTCTTCGCCACCCTGGGTCCCGTTGGTAGGCAGAGGGGAGATCCTCCTCCAGGAGGGCCCCTCACTAGAGGTGAAACCTGTCATTTCACACATCCTAGTAGTCCAACGTCATCCGATAGCATTTATTTTGTATTCCAAATGAAGTCTCCAACATCAGACGTGACAAAATAAAGAATGAAGATTAGTTGGAGGGTGTCCGCTCAAACTCTTGTAATTTATCCTTCGCACGGCGCGCAGTGTCTTCGGTGTTTCTCTCTCCGACTCGCTGCCACGTCGGGGCCCGAAGAAGCTGCTCCATCTCCCGGTTCGGGTCCGAGGCGCCGCAGCCTGGTATCTCCACCGAGTAACCTCTCTTCCTCCGTTCCCGCGCTGCGCCTTGTGCACTTTCGTAAGTGCGTATTCCCGAGTCCCAGTGTATGCGCATCTTGTCCAGTGGAGTCTGGAAACGGATTCCTTTCTCTTTCAAAAGTCTCTTTATCCCCGTGTATGCTTTGCGCCTCTGAATGACCTCCGTGGCATAATCAATGGCTTTCTGTCTTTCCAAGGACTTAGTGAGGGCCTCCTTCACAGCCGTGTTAGCCGACTCGGTATCGTTGATCCGTGTTTCTGCTTCATTCAGCCTCGTTTCATGGGCCTGGATCCGAGCGGAGTTGGCAGAAAGTTTTTGATAAATTTCCTGCTTGAGATCTTTGAGTTCTTTTTTCATATCTTCCTTGAGTTCTT
>NW_019522476.1:6818-6932 GCF_002814215.2 Seriola lalandi dorsalis | reverse complement strand
GCACCGGTGAGTCCTGATCCCAGTCCTGACTTTATACAGTTAGTTAGTCAGTTAGTTAGTTATCCACTTAACTTCACTGTCAGAGTGTGACAGAACCACAATCATCTGAAGTGT
>NW_019522476.1:0-862 GCF_002814215.2 Seriola lalandi dorsalis | reverse complement strand
GAGTGAAAATGGCTTGAGAAAAGTAGACAGTGAAAACCGAACTTTTAAAGATGAACAGACGGACCAATACATGTTCGTCCTGCCTGCAGCCACTTCTAAACCTGCGTCTCACATGCTGTGAAACTGTGGCGTTAATAACAAGGAGCAACGTTAAGCGTCACTATGAGACCAAACACGGATCGTCTGATGAAACATACCCGCAGAAGTCCGCAGTGAGGGCAAGTCAGATGATCGAACTGAAAGCACAGTATGACCGGTCTACCCGTGTCCTCACACACGCATTTACAGGCCAGCAACGTGCAGATGAGTGCTCACTTAAGATTGCATGGATTTTGGCGCAACACAAGAAACATTGAGCGATGGGACAGTGGAAGTGAAGGAGTGCTTAAATGCGGCTGCAGAGACTTTACTTGACAGTAAACAAAAAAAAACGACGTGTGTGTGAAAAAATCAAGCAAATCCCATCGTCAGCTTCAACGACAACCAGAAAATCCCAACTATTAGCAGAGGAGCGACTGGCACAGCTTGATGCAGCTGTTCAAAACGCAGGATGCATTTCCTTAGCTATTGCTGAGTCCACAGATGTAACTGATAATGCCCAGCTTTTGGTGAATGTGAGATTTCCTCACAAAGAGAAGAAAGAGATGTGTGAGGACCTGTTGGGTTTAATGCCACTAGTTAATACATGGTTAAAATAGGGGGTGGGCAGCTCAAAGGTCTTTTGTTTAGAAGAAGAAGAATGAATTCAGTTACTTGAAATGTAGTAAAGACAACTACAGTAATATTTTCCATTCAAGTGCCATACAAGTTCAGACTTATCAGTATGTTTAAAGTATATAACACTTGAAATTTGACAATAAAT
>NW_019522475.1:5129-10641 GCF_002814215.2 Seriola lalandi dorsalis | reverse complement strand
CTCTCTCTGTCTTTCTGTCCAATCCTGAAGCCTGTCACCGTTCTCCTCTCACAGCTTCACTGAGAAGGACGAGGTTTACAGGAAACACTGGATCTTTGCTCTGATACTGAGTTTACTACAACACTGCAGAGAGCAGCATGGACTGACTATTGTGGATCATCATCATGTCAGCCTTCTACACACATCATCCACATGTCAGCACAACATTCATACACCTCTTAATGTCAACACAGATTCATCAGCTGCTGCTGACCTCAGAACAGTCTGTCAATACAGAATCAATATCTGATCAGACACTTTGATTCATGACTGAACTGGGAAGCCTACGGACTGGTTTGAACTTTGCTAAGTAGAAATTTACACATGCTAATACACTGTTGAAATGGGAGGACTGATGTAGGGAGGATATTGTTGATCAGATCTGACAATATTGGTAAAGTAATATTTGACTACAGTGGGATAATGTTAATGTAATATGGAAATATTTTTTATAATCCCTATCTCTTTCTGGGGGCTACTGTTGTTCTTCCCCAATATTACTGTTTTATTTTATTCATGGTCTCAGGGTTGATTGTTCCCCCTGTTTTTTTGTTTTTAGTCAGGGGCTACTGCTACCGACCTCCTATGGTATTTTATTTTATTATTTTACCTTATTCAAGATTTCGTTTTTGAGGGCTCCCCCTGTTTGTTTGTTTCCTAGTCAGGTGATTAAGCCAAAGGGGTGTGTTATACTCTTAAGACTAAGGGGGTGATTTGCACGGAGCCGCACACAGTAGGCTTTGTGTGCAGGAGATGGTGGACCGCTTGGCCATGAGAGAGCTCGTTAAAGAGCATGGCGTTGTGGCTTAGTGTTCATATATGTTATGTGTTATGTGTTGGTTGTGTCTCTGTGTATGGTGCCCCCCCCCTTCCTTCCCAGATCCTGCCGATTGCTGCCAATCTTCAAGGTGTGATCCGCTTAGTAGGTACCATAGGGGTGCAATTGTGACATTGGGCTGCGGGCTCCTGACGTGGCATCAAACATGGATGTGAGCAGAATGGGCACAAAATTGACGAGCTGGAATGTAAGGGCGATCAATAAGCCAGCTAAACGGAGTAAGGTATTTTCATTTGAGAGACCAGGGAGTAGAGATAGTTTATTTGCAGGAGACCCATTTGTTGAACAAGGACCAACTCAAACTCTGTAGGGGGGGATTTAATCAGATCTATCACTCAAATTTCAATAGCAGGAATAGGGGAGTGGCCATCCTTATACACAGGAATGTACAATTTATAGAAACAATTACTATAAGAGATAAAAATGGTTGGTATATTATTGTGTTTGGAAAGCTATTCATTATGCCAGTAGTGCTGGCAAACATATATGCACCCAATTGGGATAATGTGCAATTTTTTAAGGACCTATTCTCGTTATTACCTAATTTGGATACTCATAATCTGATTCTAGGGGGAGACCTAAACTGTGTCCTAGATTTAACTTTGGACCGTTCTAGCCCAACAACCAATGTATTAAGTAAGTCCGCACAATGCATTAACTCTTTCTGCAAGGCATATGGTATATTTGATCCGTGGAGATTCATAAACCCAACCTCCAGGCAGTGCTCCTTTACTCCCCACCACATCAGATGTATACTAGAATTGATTATTTTTTATAAGATAATAAATTGATCTCTATAGTAACAGATATAGAATACTCTGGTATAGTAATATCCGATCACAGCCCAGTCATATTGAAATTTCACTTTCCTGAGAACACGTCACCTCAGTGGACATGGCGTCTTAATACCAGGCTATTGCCAGATGACAATTTTACAAAATTCATAAACTCTCAAATAGTCTTTTTCTTAGAGCTTAATGATACCCCTGAGATAAGTGGTGGTATAATGCCGCTGTCAGGAAAAGAATGATGAAACGTACCAAAGAAATAGTGAAGGCAATAAAGGAAATTGACCTGGCACATTCTATGGCTCCCTCTGAGGAGCTACATAAAAAGAGGATTTTGCTCCGACCTGAATACGATGTCTTGATAAGTCAACGTGAAGAGGATTTATATCTTAGGTTGAGACAGGATCTCTATGAGCATAGTGAACGCGCAGGTAAGCTCCTGAGCCACCAGCTGACGCAATCAGCAGCTGCAGGTATGATAGTAGAGATAGGGGATGATCTGGGAAACAAAATTATAGATTAGAAGGGTATTAATGACCAATTTAAGTCCTTTTTATAAAGGACCTGTATACTTCAGAAATAAATGACAGGTCGCAGGTGAAGAGATTTTTTGAAAATTTGGAAATACCATCCCTAGGGGGGGCAGATAGGGATAGTTTAGAGGGACTGGTGACTGCAAGGGAGGTAGAAAATGCGATTCGGAATATGAAGACAGGTAAAGCGCCAGGCGCTGATGGGTTCCCAAGTGAGTTTTATGAAACAATTGCTCCGAAATTGGTACCCCTGCTCTGTAGAGTATATAAGGAGGTCATTGATAAAAAAGCTTTGCCTCAGACAAGGTCACAGGCTATGATCTCTGTACTCCTTAAGAAAAATAAGGATCCGCTTAAATGCGAATCATATCGCCCTGTGAGTTTACTTGGCTGTGATGATAAGATATTGACCAAAGTATTGATGGCTAGCATCAAGCCTGTTATAAGTAAGATAATACATCCTGATCAGACAGGTTTTGTTGCTGGTAGACAACTTTCCAGTAATCTTCGCCGTCTGTTCAACGTAATGTATACTGCTAAGGATAACATGGAGCCTGAGATTGTGATTTCTCTAGATGCCCATAAAGCCTTCGATAGAATAGAGTACTTCTATCTTCCCACAGCCCTTGAGAAATTCAGTTTTGGTCCTAAGTTCCGGTTGTGGGTCAAGATAATTTATGAGAGCCCTCAGGCTATGGTAAGAACAAACAATATAATATCCGAACCTTTCCCTCTGTTTCGGGGAACAAGACAGGGATGCCCCCTGTCAACCCTGCTGTTCGACATCGGCATTGAGCCCCTTGCAATGATGCTAAGGAATGCTGCTGGACTGGAGGGAATACACAGGGGGGCACAAAATCATAAGCTTTCTCTATATGCTGACGACCTCCCCCTTTCCTGTCGAATCCTGTCACGAGTATCCCGGTGGCCCTTGGTATTATCAAAGACTTCGGGAGGGTGTCTGGTTATAAAATCAACCTTGAGAAAAGTGTTCTTTTCCCAATTAATAAGCAGGCGAGGAGATTATCATTCCAGGCCTATCCTTTCACAACACGTAAGGACAAATTCACTTATCTAAATGTTAACGTAACAAGTAAATATAAAGACTTATTTAATCATAACTTTAAAGGAACATTGGATAAGGCAAAATTAGATATGGAAAGGTGGTCATCTCTTCCCCTATCATTAGCAGGGAGGATAAATTCAGTTAAAATTAATGTAATGCCACGGTTTCTCTTTTTGTTTCAGACAGTACCAATTTTTATTCCTAAATTATTTTTTAAAGAATTGAATAAATGTACATTTAGAATAAAATAGTGCCCCGGATAAGAACAAGTTCCTGGGGAGACAGAGAGAGGAAGGAGGTCTGGCCTCACCAAATTATATGCACTATTATTGGGCAGCCAATATACATTAGCTGTTGTTTTGGGTCTCACAGTTAGATGATGATGAAACTCCAGTGTGGATACATATGGAACAATATGCATCTAGCCCAGTGTCCCGACGTTCTCTGGTCTACGCCCCTCTGCCCTTGAGTAAACACCTTTTTACAAACAACCCTGTTGTTTGTGACTCTATTAAGATCTGGGTCCAATTCAGAACACATTTTAGAGATAGAGGCGCCCTCCTATCTGCTCCCATCTATGGCAATCATTTGTTTTTCCCGGTCCTTGGGGGAACAGTATTTAGTGAATGGTATAGAGCTGGGGTGGAATGAGTCAAAAATCTTTTTAAAGATGGTATATTCATGTCTGCTGCTCAGCTGGAGAAGGAGTATGGAATTCCATCAAAGACCAATTACTTTAGATACTTCCAAGTTCAAGATTATGTGAAAAAGACATTCTCCTCATCCCTCGAGCTGCCACAAAGTGGGTGGATAGATGACTACTGGACATTAATCCGACTCTTAAAGGGATGGTTTCCATGCTCTATGTGAATATCCAGAGGGTGGCTTCCCCATCCCTTGATTATATAAAAAAGGAAATGGGAGGAAGAGTTAAAGTTGGACATATCAGATGTTGACTGGAGGTGGGCAGTGGAACTGATACACTCTTCTTCTGTATGTGTTAGACACGTCTTGATACAATTTAAGGTGCTCCACGGACTTCATTTATCAAGGGACAAACTGGCAAGAATCTGTCCCGACTTGCCCAAGATGTAAACAGGTGCCACCAAACATATGTCACATGTTCTGGTCTTGCCCTAGGCTGAAAGAGTTCTGGGCCAAAATATTCAGAACCTTCTCATCCATTTATAATAAGGATATAGAGCCCAGTCCTCTCACAGCCATCTTTGGTGTGGCACCAGGGGAAGCACAACTAACAAGGAAACTGATCTTATTTAACTGGATAAAGGCAACACCGCCATCTCATAAACGATGGGGAGAGGAGGTGATGGCACAACGTAAATTAGAGCACCTTAGATTTACTTTGCAGGGCAACACTAAGAGGTACTGTAAGGTCTGACAGCCTTTTATTCCTTATTTTGAACATGAGTTTTCGTGTGCTCCAACATAGTTGGTAGCTTGTGATTTCTTTTTTTTAATCCGAGTGTCTGGGCCACATAGGTGGTGGGTATATCTGATGTCTGCTATTAGTATGATCTGTTTTGTTACTATTTTGTCTGTAGTTTAGACTTGTATATGTGGGGTATTATTTGATATCCTATTGTCTTATTCAGAATGGGATATTTGTTGTGTAAATATGAAAAATCATTAAAAACACTTTGATTATTATTATGACTGAACTGGATCAAAGTTTCAAGATCCAGGACAAACGTCTTGATTGGTCCTGACTCAGGAACTACACACACACACACACACATACACACACACACACACACACACACACACACACACACACAGAAGAGAAGAACAACTGGAAACATGAGACAAGAAATATTGAAAAAGTCATTCGTTCATTAAATCAAAGTGAATGATTCAAGTTCTGTGTGAAGATAAATCAGCTTCAGTTGTGGGATAAAGATATAAGATCTAAAACAATAACAGTCAGTGAACTGACCTCAGAGTCTCCAGTCGACAGTCTGGACTCTCCAGAAAACCACACAGCTCCTTCACTCCTGAATCCTGCAGGTCGTTGTAGCTCAGGTCCAGGTGTCTCAGGTGGGAGGGGTTGGACTTCAGAGCTGAGGCCAGAGAAGAACAGCTGATCTCTGACAAACTGCAGTTCATCAACCTGAATAAAGAATAAAATAAGTAGATAAATGATTGATAATGGATCAGATATGTCCTAATCAATGATCTTTGTCTAAAATGAGTAGAGGGACTTTGTCCTTCTGTTATTGTGGATCATCAT
>NW_019522475.1:1430-3884 GCF_002814215.2 Seriola lalandi dorsalis | reverse complement strand
TATATATATATATATATATATATATATATATATACATATATATATATATGTATAAGTCCAGATTGTAGAGCTCTGAGTGAAACAACAGTCACACTGGCCCTCATTTATCAATCTTGCGTGAAAACAGACGCAGATCTTAGCGCAGAATTGGTCGTACGATAGGATCCACGTGTGATTCATGAAACATTCGTATCTGAGCAATCCCAGCGTACGAATGATCGGGTCTTGATAAATGCGGCGGCTGAATTCGATCGTCATTAACATGTTACGCCCTTAAATATTCCTGGTTCGGAGGCCCCGCCCACTAAGGTCAAACATGGAGAGAAGAGTTCCTGGCAAAAAACGAAACTTTTCAGAGATGGAGATCAACATCCTGAAATCCGAGGTGGCGTAAAATAAGGATGTGCTTTTTGGCAGTCTGAAGAGTGGGGTCACAGGAGCTCATAAAACCGCTGCCCCCTCCTGCAGCCGCGCGCCAACACAGCTGTTTGAAAAATAAAAGAATCGTTTAAATAGGGGAGTGAGTAAACATCTGGCCAACCACAGTGCAACAATGATTATCTCACCAGATGCTTTTAATTGTTGTTCCAGTTGTGTCATACCCATCGGAAAAAAAAAAAAAAACAATTACACAATTTTGTCATTAATTAATTTGCAAACACACATTTCTGCTTGTATTTATTATTATTTCAAATTTTAATGTGCAATAATTAGATTTCATGTTAGGTTATTTAGCCTATCATATTGTTTTATTGTACAAAAAAGTGGTATCAGTAAAAAACGTGGGCTTTTTTTAAATTCAAATTTTTTTATCTTGTTTTATTTGTTTTAAGAATCCGTTTTGATCTGTTCGAAATATGTGACTGTTTATGCTAATGACAGCTGAGGTTTGTTTAATTATTTAAAGACTAAGCCAGATTTTGCTGCTGCACCGCAAATCCAGACTCAGATTTGACACGAGCTCAGACCTGATGTGAGATCTGATCGTAGCTTCCGCTCACGTCCAAATTGATAAATGCCGAATATGATAGGAAAAATAACCTGACATGACATCTGATTATTGTACACAAAAATTTGAAATAATAATAAATACAAGCAGAAATGTGTGTTTGCAAATTAACTCATGGCAAAATTGTGTAATTGTTTTTTGTTTTTTCCGATGGGTGTGACACAACTGGAACAACAATTAAAAGCATCTGGTGAGATAATCATTGTTGCACTGTGGTTGGTCAGATGTTTACTCACTCCCCTATTTAAACAGATGCTTTGACAGTTATCAAATCATAACTATTGCACTCATGTGCGTCTGAAGGAACCATCCATGAATGATTACGCATTCATCAATCGCAAAAACTACCACTCTATAAATGTACAGGTGATTTGTGATGCCAAGCTATCGCTTTTAAACGTGGTGGCCAGGTGGCCGGGACACACACACGATTCTTTTATTTTTCAAACAGCTGTGTTGGCGCGCGGCTGCAGGAGGGGGCAGCGGTTTTATGAGCTCCTGTGATCCCACTCTTCAGACTGCCAAAAAGCACCTTATTTTACGCCACCTCGGATTTCAGGATGTCGATCTCCATCTCTGAAAAGTTTCGTTTTTTGCCAGTAACTCTTCTCTCCATGTTTGACCTTAGTGGGCGGGGCCTCCGAACCAGGAATATTTAAGGGCGTAACATGTTAATGACGATCGAATTCACCCGCCGCATTTATCAAGAGCCGATCATTCGTACGCTGGGATTGGTCAGATACGAATGTTTCATGAATCACACGTGGATCCTATCGTACGAACAATTCTGCGCTCAGATCTGCGCCTGTTTTCACGCAAGATTGATAAATGAGGGCCAGTGTTCTCTGAGCCTGATCTAAAGGACTTTAAACTGACCTCACACACTTTGAAGCTGCTTTTAACTCAGAAACCTCAGATCTACATTATATCTGCTCAGGTTCAGCTACAGTGGCTGATCCAGCTGGTCTGTTAGGAAGCTTCATCAGAGCCAGGTCATCATCACACTGATCTCATCAACAGCTCCTAACCCTCTGAATGAACTATGACCTTTGACCTTTGACCAGCTCAGGTAACATGCTGTCAAAATGATTAACTGTTTAAATCCTCTCACAGAAATCCCACAAATATACAAACCAATGAAAAACTGAACCTTCAAACATTTGAACTGAATATAAAACTACAACAGCTCCAGTCAGTGAACTGACCTCAGAGTCTCCAGTCTACAGTTTGGACTCTCCAGTCCAGCAGACAGAAGCTTCACTCCTGAATCCTGCAGGTCGTTTCTACTCAGGTCCAGTTCTCTCAGATGGGAGGGGTTGGACTTCAGAGCTGAGGCCACGACTTCACAGTGAGACTCTGAGAGTCGACAGTTAACAAGTCTGTGATGAGAGAAAATATAAAATCTGTTAGAATAACATCAGATTGAATTTGTAATAAAAATACAG
>NW_019522475.1:0-773 GCF_002814215.2 Seriola lalandi dorsalis | reverse complement strand
ATTTAACAGCAACAATCACAACCAACTGAAGAATCTACATGTTGGAGCTCACAGCTTTTACAACACCTCCAGAAAAAAACACAACTTCATGAGAAGAAATGAAAACTGTGATTATCTGAACTTGATTCAATCACTAATCTAATCCACTGATCAATAATTATAATGATCATGTCTGGACTCACCGAGCTTTTCTGCAGTTCCTCACAGCTGGGATCAGTCTCCGTCGTCCCTCCAATGATGTCTTGTACTTCCACAGGTCCAACTCCTCCAGAACCTCCTCTGACATCTGCAGCATGTAGGCCAGAGCTGAGCAGTGGATCTCAGAGAGTTTCTTCTTTGATCTGTTCTCTGACTTCAGGAACTCTTGGATCTCCTGATGAACTGAGTGATCCTTCATCTCCATCAGACAGTGGAAGATGTTGATGCTTCTGTCAGGAGAGATATCATCTTTGTTCTTCTTCTTCAGGTTGTCGATGGCTCTCTGGATGGTTTCTGGACTGTTCTCTCTCTGACCCAGCAGACCTCCTAAGAGTCTCTGGTTGGACTCCAGAGAGAGGCCATGAAGGAAGCGAACAAACAGGTCCAGGTGACCGTTTCTACTTTTGAGAGATTTCTCCATGGCTGCCCTTAGGAAGACATCCAGGGTTAAATCAACATGTTTCCCCAGGAAGTTCTGCAGGACCTTTCTCTTCCTGTTGGTGTAACAGTGGAACATGTAGACTGCAGCCAGAAACTCCTGAACGCTCAGATGAACAAAGCAGTAGACTGTTTTC
>NW_019522474.1:6571-7248 GCF_002814215.2 Seriola lalandi dorsalis | reverse complement strand
GTATCTTTTTATCCAGTGTGTTTTAATACAAACTAGTTCCATGTGTCTGTTATTAAATGGTGTAGCTGTTACCATGGCAACCAAACAGTCTGTGGTTCAGTCTCAAACACAGGGAGTGAAATGTTAGGACTCACTTCACAGTCCAGGTTAATATTATGACAAAAACTTGATATTGAAAGATTTTTATTCAACATTGAAATTGCTTTTTAAACATAATTTGTGTGTGTTTGTGTGTGTGTTGTTGTTACAACTAACCCAGACTCTTGTAGCTAACTAGCTTAACTCGCAGCTAACAGCTAATACATTAGCACTGACAACTAGTGTAAGAAATATCCATGTACTCACAATAAACATACGTTTGAAAATCAGGCTGCTGTTACAAAAATAATTAAGTGAAAATTTCTTACCGCAAAATAATTTTTTTCCTTCTAAAACCGTCTGTCTGTCACAGGGAGTTACTTCCTCCCAGGTGGAATAAAACTGAGCAGGTGTACAGTGATCAGGTGATTCCTAACTGGTTCCTGAAGTGTTAAACTGACCCATGTGACAACCATCCCCGTCTCCCCTACATTAAATTTCACTAATTAAATCTTGTCTCAATGAGCAGAATTCTGAACATATCCCTTGTTTTATATATATATATATATAATATTATAGTATTATTTATTTGTACAGTA
>NW_019522474.1:0-1568 GCF_002814215.2 Seriola lalandi dorsalis | reverse complement strand
TCTCCGTGTCGTGAACTCTGTGAAAACAAAATAGAAATAAAGACTTTTTGAAGTGTGACGATGTGTTTTTGTTTTTAATGAGAGTTTTGAGTTTTGACAGAATATCAGCTGATAAAATAAACCTCAGTAAAGTCTCAGTCATTCTACGTTATTCTGCTCTAACTCAATATTTATCATCGTCTATGAGGACAGGAGGAGGTTATTCTTCCACTACAGCCCAGATCTTTCCACAAACAAACAAAATGGCCGCCACGTGTTTCGGGACAGAAGCGTCCTACGACCCGGAAACTGAACTCTGTCTCCATGGAGGACGGCAGCGCGCGCTTTACATCAGATAACGTGAGTCAAATATACCTCCACTGCCTTTGTAACTGTCTGTTTGTTGCTTCACTGATGTTGAATTTCCCGCCGTGGCTGCTGTGTAAACACCTGTTGACGTGATGAGGTTTGACTCTGCTGAGCTTCCGTCTTCAGCTGCAGGTTCATGTCGAAACCAGCTGAACCCTGTAAAACCCGGACAGAGGAAAAGATGAGCAAAACATGTTTTCACCTTCCAGGAGGCGTCTGGTGCAGAAATCAAACTTATATCATTTATTTTACGTTTTAGTAAGTTTTTAGGAAAACTTTGAGAATTTCTGTATTTGTCTTCACATTGTCTGAACATATAAACAGAACAGCTCAGGCTTCATTTGCAGGGTTGACTTCCTATTTAGCCCCATAATATTATATATTGTGAATAATAATAACACAACAGTCACATCTTCATGAATAGTCATTTATTAGTTTAGTCGAGTTTTAAATGCTGCTACAGAAAGAGTTTCAAATACCAAAAATCAATTAATTAATTAGTTCAATTCTGGTCTAAACTACAAAAAAATAACATAAAACACTTAAAGAACTTAGTTACAGTGAATCAATCCATATATTATATTTCTAATGGTATTTCTTTCCTTGTGAACAAGTATTGTAGCTAAGCACAAAGTGTTGTAAAATTGATGATTGTATGTTTTCCCACAATAACTTAACATTTACTTGTTCTAGACATCATAACAAACACAAATAAAAATATTTCAGGTAATTTACTTACTTGAATCTTTCCAAATCCAGTGTGAGCTCAGAGAAAAGTTAGCAGGTAGTGTGAGGTCATGGTCAGGTGACCGGACCTATAAACACCTATTCTATCCAATAGCATCGTAAGGATAAACAGTAGGACCCATTCACTCGGAAAAGGTGGTTTTTATTAAAAAAACAAACATTCAGAAATCTTTTTTCAGGATGGTTAAACGTGACGTTGTAATACTGCAACAGACATAGACCCGGTTTAACTTAAACCTGCCTTAGACCCGGTTTAAGTCAGGGTTAAATTCACAAGTATAAAGGCAGATTTCTACAGCTCAGATCATGCTATTAATTTCCCAAGTTTCAAACCTTTTACCATGAAGGTTTCACCGTAATCAAAAGTCAAACCAACATGTGTAATACACTTAAAATGTGTGAACATGGAAGGTGATGATCACAGTCAGTAAGATTGTTCCTATTGCAATATGTGAATTATACAGTCTTATCTA
>NW_019522473.1:5634-9135 GCF_002814215.2 Seriola lalandi dorsalis | reverse complement strand
TAATGAGACCCACGGCACCGTGACCCAGCTATGAAACTTTGCAGTTGTCAGCATGGCCTCTAGTGAAAAAATGCCTTTACTGGATGGAAATTTCGCCATTATTTTGTTTATCAAGCAGAAAAGGGGAACAACAACACCGTGCAGTGCAAGTTATGCCTCCCAGCTGTGAAACTGCTTTCATCATCCAAGGACTCCACTTCTAATTTGAAGAAACATTTACAGGTAAGACCGCTAATATTAGCTTAAGTTAACTTTAGTTAGCTAGCGTACCTGCTAATGCTGCTACAACTACTACCTCTGAAAAATATTTTGAGTGTTATATGCTTTGTTAAACAATAGCTCTGGTTTGCTGGTAATTTAAGTCTGTCCCACGTTCCCACATGTCGATGTGTCCTTGAGCAAGACACTTAATTACCCAAATTGCTGCGTCAATGGTGAATGAATGTGTATGAATGGTTAGCTTGATGAGCAGGTCAGTACCTGCGTGGTAACCTGTCATCAGTGGATGAATATGTGTGAATGGGTGAATGTGACGTAGTGGCCACAATGATTAGTAAGATTTGTAATTGTAAATAAGATGTTCTTAATTGCCCTGATAAATAAAGGTTATATATATTTAGAAAAACGCTATATAAGTACAGTACAGTTCATTGCATGACTAACTTAAAGAAATGTTAATACACCTTGTTGGCTACATGGTTTAAAAAACACACACACACACATAAACACACATGTATTAAACATTTAAGCTAAATCAAGGCTGTTAGGCTTTTCAATATCATCACAGGTGCAGATGCATTAAGCTGAAAGGCCCAGTTAACATGATCACTAAATTAAAACACTGGCATTAGGGAAATGACTAGTAGATAACTTTGGGATATGTCAGTAGTACCTCTTTCAGGTGGGGATTCTTACACCTACTACCAGTGTGACTAACAATAAAAAATCTTTGTGATCATAGTTATTGTTATTATTGTCACTATTATATGAGTTATGAGTTACTGAATAGATTAAGCATAATATATATATATTACAATTGTTTAACTTTTGATTTGTGTTATTGCAGAGGAAGCATCCAAGACACTTGCATCTGACCAAGGAAGACACCAGTCCATCTGAGATGAATGAACAGCCTAGTAAATCTGAACATGGACAAGAGGTCTTGCATTCTCCCTTCAAACAAGTAAAACTTGAACTTGGACACAGCACATCCCAGAGTGCTGTTAGTAGACTGATATTTGACTTTGTGATTGATGATGTTCAGCCTTTCTCCTTGGTTGAGCAGCCTTCATTCAAAAAGCTCATAGAGGGAATCAGTGGTGGCAAAACAGTCATGTGCAGAAAGACACTAGTGCAGCGTATATAGAGGGAATTTGCTGCCATGAGAGAAAACTTGACTGCAACACAGAAAGTGGCATATGTGTGTACAACAGCTGACTTGTGGACTGCACACAACAGAAGTTTTTTTGGTATGACATGCCACTGGATTGAGGAAGATACTCTTGAGAGGAAGTCAGCAGCACTGGCCTGTGCACGAGTGAAGGGACGTCATACTTTTGATGTCCTCGCAGCAAAAATCAGTGAAATACATGCAGACTACAAGTTTTAACACAAAGTAAGGGCCACAGTTACGGACAATGGGAGTAACTTTGTTAAGGCTTTCCGTGAATTTGAAACAACTGAGGGGGCAGCACCAGATGACTTCGATGATGGAAACAGTTTCTTGGATATGGACACAGCTCTGGAGATGGAGGGAGATGAGGAGCTTCACTTCTTCCTCCCCCCTCATCAACGGTGTGCAGCACACACACTCAACTTGATTGCCACCAATGAGGTGGATAAAGCAGCATCAAAAGGGCCGTCCCGGAAAGTGTACCGAAGTGCAATGGGAAAGTGTGCTTCTATATGGAACAAAGCACATCGATCATCAGCAGCTGCAGAAGTAGTGCAGGATATTGCCAGTATGAGCGTTACTGTTCCATGTGTCACAAGGTGGAGCTCTGAATATATGGCCATTGCCAAACTGACTGGACTCACAGAAGATCAGCTGGGAGAAATCTGCTCAAGACTCATTGTGACCAGGCTGAACCCTCATGAGATGACTTTTCTCAGGGAATATGTAGCTGTCCTACAGCCACTTGCTCATTCCATTGATCTTCTACAGGGGGAGAAAAAGTGCTATCTGGGGTTCCTCATTCCAACAATCTTAAGCCTCAAATCTAAGCTCTCTGAGAAAGTGCCACAGGTGACGTACACAGCACACATCATTACCGCAGTCATTGATGCAATTGATAGTCGCTTTGGTGGCATGCTTAGCAGCCATGATGCAAAAATGGCAGCGACTACCATGCCAAAATTCCGCATGTGTTGGCTTCCTGTTGAGAAGAAAGAGGTTATGTGCAAAACAATGGTTCAGGAGGCAACCTCTTTGGAAAATAGGGAACCTCCTGCAGCTAAAACAAACACCATCTCTGAGACTGATGGATCAGATGAGGATTTTTTTGTGTTTGGGAAGACAAACAGGACTAACAAAAGCACAGCAGAGGAAGAGGTTCGGAGGTTCCTTGATGATACTGTTAAGACCTTGGAATCCCTGAATGCATTTCCTTTGGTTAAGCAGCTCTTCATGAAGTACAATACTACACTGCCTTCCAGTGCTCCAGTTGAACGCCTTTTCAGTTATGGTGGAAATGTACTTACCTCATCTCGTAGCAGAATGTCTGATGACCACATGGAGCAAGTCCTCCTCCTTCGTTATAACAGAAGGTTTTGCCCAAAGCTTGGTTCTGATTGAATGTAGGACTACAGTTGGGCTGCACATTTCCAGTCTTAGGGTTTTGCAAATGGTGCCTACCTCCTACACACTAAACTGCAATTGTGTAAGCAGCAAATGTTCTTTTTACCTTGCTTTATGGTCTTAAATTATGGTACCTTACATTAATTTTGATTAATGGTCCTTTTATTTCATTTTTTTTTTTTATAACTTAAATTTTTATTAAGTTTTCACATGTAAATAGACAAAACAATACAGCAAACAAGTTACAGATTAGAATAACAATAATAGTAACATTAACAAATTGTCTTGAGATGATCCTCTATTCAGTCCACTGTTCCATTCGGCATTTGTTCAGTTGGTGTCACGTCTCATGTAAGTATTCCATTTTTCCCAGTTCTTTTCAAATACATTCTCTTTGATCCTTAAAAGATATGTCAATTTTTCCATAACATAGATTTCCTGGACAATTTCCAACCACTGTTCCTGTTTCGGGGCATTTACTTTGAGCCAGTTTCTTGTGACTGCTTTTTTACTTGCTGCGAGTAACACTTTAGTCAAGTACAGATCTTCTCTCGTTACAACCTTTCCAATATTCCCAAGATACATCACTGGGCAAGTATTTGGGATTTCATATCCCAGAACATTTTTTACTACTAAATTTACATTTTGCCAGTATATCTTCATTTTTGTACAGTTCCAGAAGATGTGTGCATGGTCTGCCTCCA
>NW_019522473.1:0-1497 GCF_002814215.2 Seriola lalandi dorsalis | reverse complement strand
AAGGACTTAGTGAGGGCCTCCTTCACAGCCGTGTTAGCCGACTCGGTATCGTTGATCCGTGTTTCTGCTTCATCCAGCCTCGTTTCATGGGCCTGGATCCGAGCGGAGTTGGCAGAAAGTTTTTGATAAATTTCCTGCTTGAGATCTTTGAGTTCTTTTTTCATATCTTCCTTGAGTTCTTCTTTGAGGCTATGTAGATCCGCTTTATTTTCAGCCCTAAAGTCGCGTATTTCCTTAAGCACCGCGCACATGTTCTCAGCCGAGTTGTCGTTAAAGCGCTGAGCGTCGTCCATCTCCGGTGTATTCATTTTTTCTTGCGTGTCACGTTTCGTTTGACTTCTAGTTGTTACACCCCTATTCATTCCAGAGTGAAATTACTATGAATTGCTTAACAAGTAGTGGATTTAGGGGGGCTAATTCTAGCTTGCTATCGGGAGCTCAAGATCATGCAGCCATCTTGTCGTCTTGCTCCACCGGAAGTCCCTTTTATTTCATTTTTGAAAATTCAGAAAGGAGACAACTGATTTGTTAAACATGGTGTGATTGCTACATGAAAGACTAAAGTAAGGTAATTTTGTGTTCAGTGTATAAGGAGCAGACCCTATTTCTGTTTTGTATATTGTGCTGTAAGCCCATGCTTTTAATTTAAACTCAAAAGCACACTGCCTGAATTTACATTATGGTTTTCAATATCTTTCATTTGCTTTGCATTTTTTGTTGAAAAGGTGGACACTGGGTGTGTTTAAAACAATATTGGGCTCTTAATGTGCTCTTAATTCATAATTTGAACTAAAACAGCATTTTGTGTCTGCCATGTAAAAGAAACAGTTTCATTTTTGCTTAATAAACTGTACTATGTGGTCAAGACTTAAGCACTTTCTTTGTAGGACTATAAGCTACTACCTGAACTTGGTTTCCTCTATTTCTTTTACAAGGTTACATTGTTCAGTTGTCTTACAGAATACACAAAAGTTAGTCATTTTATGTATATTTAGTTTCTTTTGTCTTTATTAGCATATTTGGTATTGGAGTAATCCAAAAGTAATTGAAAGTAATCAAGTTACATTACTTTAATATTATGGTACTTGGATTACGTTACTGACTACATTTTTCAACAGGTAACTAGTAACTGTATCCGAATACATTTTTAAAGTAACCCTCCCAACCCTGTCTCTCTGTATGTCGCTATTAAAATGTTCAAACACTTTTGCTATATGAATTATATTATACATTTCCATGGTTTAGTTAGCTGAGGTATATAATGTACAGTGTATTTTATCAACAACTGCATGTGTGTAACGTGTTTCTTGTGCTGAGCAAACATAAAACGGCTGCGAAGACGCGCTTGGTGAGTCACGCAGTTCTCCTGCCTCATGGTAGAGGGCGTTATCAGTTACACCTGAGAATGCAATACTGTTCAACAGAATGCAATACAACTTATCTTCATCATGGCCACTTCTGGCCAATTGAAACCCATGAAAACTACCTTTTTTAATT
>NW_019522472.1:39618-40512 GCF_002814215.2 Seriola lalandi dorsalis | reverse complement strand
GGTGCAGCAGGCTGCAGGTGGAGCAGCAGAGCCTGAAGCTCCTGGTCCGGTGGCTCGAGACAAAAGTGGCGCCGTCACCATAACGGTGCACGCCAAGCCCGGCTCCAAACACAGCGGCATCACAGGTCACCTGCACTCACAGTTACACACAGACTCACCGTCACACTGTTAGAAACTGAGAGATGACGTGTCTTTTCTTCTTCTGCCATTCCTGTAGAAGTCTCTGCAGAGGCGGTGGGCGTCGCCATCGCAGCGCCTCCTACAGACGGAGAAGCCAACACTGAGCTCATTCGTTTCCTGGCTGAAGTCCTGGACCTGAAGAAAAGCCACGTGTCTCTTGACAAGGTTCCTGAAACTTATCAACTCATTATTTACTATTAAAACACCTTAACACCTTGTGGTTGTTTTGTCTCACGTCCTTTATCCTGAAACCTCCTCGTCTTTATCTTGACTCCTTCTTTATCCGCACTTTTTTACTTTACCTTTTTTATTCTTACAGTTTTACCTTTCCTGCCTCATCTGTCCCTCCCATCCACTCTCTTCTTCATGCTACTTTCTTCCTCTTTTACAACATTTATTCTGACTTGCTGAGCGTCTTTCCCTCCTGGGTTTACCTCCTGTCTCCTGTCTCCTGTCTCCTGTCTCCTTCAGGGCTCCAGGTCCAGAGACAAACTCATCAGAGTGGACTCCTCCCTCGGGCCGGAGGAGGTGTTGAGGAGGCTCAGACAGGCTGCCGGCTGACAGGAAGCACAGACGACCTGTGACGTGAAACTTTGTTAACAGAACAACGTGAGAAAGTTGTTTTATTATAGAACGTGCAGTTACTGGCTGTTCATGACAAAACAAAGCAGCTGTTTTCAGTGTTAATGTTTACATGAGTTCACTGAACCTATC
>NW_019522472.1:36075-38766 GCF_002814215.2 Seriola lalandi dorsalis | reverse complement strand
GGGGGTGTAGTGGTCTAACAGACGCCCCATGTGTAGAGGCTCCAGTCCCTCATCGGCCCTTTGCTGCATGTCATTCCCCCTCTCTGCCTCCCCACTTCCTGTCTCTACTGTCCTGTCCAATAAAGACACAAAAGCCCCAAAAAATATACTTTAAAAAAGAAAGAATGTTCATTTGTGATCTGTAAAATAAAAAGTGCTGCAGACGCTTCACAGCTTCACTTCAGATCATTTATTGAAGAACTAATGAAGACGAGAATCCTCCAGTTTGAGAACGTAGAACCAGGAAATGTTTGGAAACAGTTTTGTTTTTTTTGTTTGTTTTTTATAGTCAGAGCGGCAGCCATTTTGTTTTCCGGTTGTCCGTCCGTCTCGTTCTCACGGACACGATGTCTCAGTAACACCTTCACTGAACTTCTTGAAATTTGGCACAAACACTCACTAGGACTCAAGGATGAACTGATTATTTATAGGTGGTCAAAGGTCAAAGGTCAATGTCAGGGTGACCTCACAAAAACACTTTTTAGTCATTACTCAAGACTTCACAGCAATGCTTCATATTTTACGACTCTGGATAAACAGGAAGTGACCTGGAACTAGTCTGAGTGGCGGAGGGATACGACCACGAGGAGGTGGCTCTAGTTTTCATTGAATCCCCTAGAAAACATCAGAAAATATAATATTATCAACCTGCATTTTTACCAAAACATTCAGTTTAAAATACTTTCAAACAGAAAAGTAGAAAATCCTCCAATTTCAGAAAGTAGAACCAGAAACTGTTAGTGAACAAGATTTCCGTTGTTTTTTTTACCTTTAACGAGTGATTGAACATCAGAGTTGATGTTTGGTTCATTTTCCGTCGATACAAGTTTCAGCTTCACTGAAAATCTCCTCAACATTGAGCTTTTTATTCCAGTGAGCAAAACAAGTGTGACTCGTGTTCGTACGAGTTTCTCTTCTCGGATGAATTCAGAACGAAGTGGTTCGAGTGAAATCTGAGCTCATGGACTCACGTTCATCCCACTCAGGAGCCTGGACCATCAGGGCCCATGTGAGTGCGGGTCCCCGGGGCCACGGCGTGAAGCACCAGCGTTTGCAGAGTCGTGATGGTGAAGCCCACACATCAGCACGTCTGAAGTCCCTGGAGGAACAGGGAAGGCTCATTAGCATCAGCCACAGAATCAGAGGATTGCAGTGAATTAGAGGAGCAGTAATGAGCTCGGTTTCTTCCAGTTAAAACTAAAAAGCTTCAAAGAGATGGAGGAGCTCCTCCGCTGGATCCTCAGCATCTGAGGCGACATCAAAGCCCGGACAGATAATGACTGTATCAAACATCACAGCTTTTACAAAGCTTCATCCCCAAACCGCTGAGTTTTATTTTATATTCAAGTTTTCTGCAAACAAAGTTTCTGCGTGTCGGGGACTGTGAAGCAAGAGTTATTTTTCACTGTCACTGAGAACATTATATAAGAATTACCTCGGAGTTTGTTCTCAAGTTTGACCAAATCACACTTCACGTCTTCATGCTGGTTTTTCTAACTGAAGCCGTTTCTCACGGCGTCTCCTCGGCTGAGCCTGGATCAGCAGCTTTACGTCTGCAGCTGAGTCCCAGCGAAGCTGCTGTCAGGCTGAAGGATGTTTGAGACGCCGTGCTAAGCCTCTGCCGGCTGGACGGACATCCTCCCTTATAAACTCCAGGGATTCATAAACATAAATCCTCTTCTCCTCCATGTTGGATCTCTGCGGTCAGTGGGTTTAGTCTGCCACTTTAAATGAGTCACAGGTTGTTTTCTGTTGAATAGAATTACTAACGTGATGCTAACCCACATAAATGACACAGAGAGACCGTGAAGGCATCAGGCCCCTGGAAATAGACATGTAGGACTCCTCCTACAGGAAGAGACACAGGAAGAGACACAGGAAGAGACACAAAACGACTGTTTTTCAGTCTGTGTGGGGTCATTCCATTAACTTCCCAACAAGAAAGAAAGATTCTCTTTGTGGTTGTTTTTTGTCTCTTTGTAGTTGTTTTTTGTATCTTTGTGGTTGTTTTTGTCTATTTGTGGTTGTTTTTGTCTCTTTGTGGTTGTTTTTGTCTCTTTGTGGTTATTTTTGTCTGTTTGTGGTTGTTTTTTGTCTCTTTGTGGTTGTTTTTTGTCTATTTGTGGTTGATTTTGTTTCTTTGTGGTTGTTTTTGTCTCTTTGTGGTTGTTTTTGTCTGTTTGTGGTTGTTTTTTGTCTCTTTGTGGTTGTTTTTTGTCTCTTTGCAGTTGTTTTTTGTCTCTTTGTGGTTGTTTTTGTCTGTTTGTGGTTGTTTTTTGTCTCTTTGTGGTTGTTTTTTGTCTCTTTGTGGTTGTTTTTGTCTGTTTGTGGTTGTTTTTGTCTCTTTGTGGTTGTTTTTGTCTGTTTGTGGTTATTTTGAATCTTTGTAGTTGTGTTTTGTCTGTTTGTGGTTTATCTGCATCTTTATGGGGGCTTTGCATCTCGTTTTGAGTCTGTATGTCATCATTCGAACTTTCGAACAAGAAATGTCAACAGTCACTTCAAACATGAGGAAAGAAACTGTTCAGTAATAATCAATAATTCATCCTTGCCTGTATATATTTTTGCATATACAGTGTTTCTAAGCCCTGCAGTATGAGACCATGTGACGCTCAAGGACTGCGTCCGGTCACATCAGTTAGCAGCAGCTAA
>NW_019522472.1:24504-35481 GCF_002814215.2 Seriola lalandi dorsalis | reverse complement strand
CAGATTACATTTAGATAATAATAAAACACAACATGGCTGCTTATTCAAGTGACTCCTTATAAGTAATTAAAGCTGTTGGCTTGACGTGGAGTGAGTGGAAGCAGCGAGTCGGAGCTCGACAGAGGATCAAACACCCTCACAAGAAGAAGAAATGATCAAAAGATACAGAGCAGCAGATTCTCTCTGCAGTGAAAACCAACAGCTTTCATCCTCACTCTCACTGCAAGTCAGCAGCTTTTTGTGGGATGGGGAGGACGGGGAGGACGGGGAGGATGGGGCTGTGTGGGGGTGTTTATGTGGACATTTCTTAATACTGATTCCGTAAAGAGACAATCACAGAGGAATCATGGCCAGGATCCAGGCGACGGGTTTTAAACCTCTTACCTCACTTCTGTCTGCAGGTTTATTTATATCAAACAGTCAGAGTCGCCCCCGGGAGCCGACATAACACACTGCTTTAATGTGTGTGTGCCCAGCGTTACCTTCACATCAGCACAATGCTCTCACTCTCGCTCTAATGCCTCGCTGACAGCACCAGGATTTGGATGCTGCAGCTCTGAGTCTGCAGGCGGATATTTACAACAACAGTCTGCTCGATGTGTGGCTGTAAATAAAAAGTCTGGGATCATCATAAAGTTAAAAAAGAACAAAAAAAAAAAAAAAACCTGATATCAAGAAAATTCATTTTCACTGAGCATCCAGTTTCCTTTGGAACGCTGGCTGCAAAGGTCTGAGAGTGGTTAGAAGGAAGAGAAAGAAAAGATGGAAGGAAGGATCATTTATCAGGCGCAAAGACACACAAAACAACCCCAAAGATACAAAACAACCCCAAAGATACAAAACAACCCCAAAGAGACACAAAACAACCCCAAAGAGACACAAAACAACCCCAAAGAGACACAAAACAACCCAAAAGAGACACAAAACAACCTCAAAGAGACACAAAACAACCCTGAAGAGACACAAAACAACCTCAAAGAGACACAAAACAACCTCAAAGAGACAAAACAACCCCAAAGAGACACAAAACAACCTCAAAGAGACACAAAACAACCCAAAAGAGACACAAAACAACCCAAAAGAGACACAAAACAACCTCAAAGAGACACAAAACAACCCCAAAGAGACACAAAACAACCCAAAAGAGACACAAAACAACCTCAAAGAGACACAAAACAACCCAAAAGAGACACAAAACAACCTCAAAGAGACACAAAACAACCCTGAAGAGACGGAGAACAACCACAAAGAGACAAAACAACCTCAAAGAGACACAAAACAACCCTGAAGAGACAGAGAACAACCACAAAGAGACAAAACAACCACAACAAGACACAAAACAACCCTGAAGAGACACAAAACAACCACAAAGATACAAAACAACCCCAAAGAGACACAAAACAACCCTGAAGAGACACAAAACAACCTCAAAGAGACACAAAACAACCCTGAAGAGACGGAGAACAACCACAAAGAGACAAAACAACCACAACAAGACACAAAACAACCCTGAAGAGACACAAAACAACCACAAAGAGACACAAAACAACCCTGAAGAGACGGAGAACAACCACAAAGAGACAAAACAACCTCAAAGAGACACAAAACAACCCTGAAGAGACGGAGAACAACCACAAAGAGACAAAACAACCTCAAAGAGACACAAAACAACCCTGAAGAGACGGAGAACAACCACAAAGAGACAAAACAACCACAAAGAGACACAAAACAACCTCAAAGAGACACAAAACAACCTCAAAGAGACACAAAACAACCCTGAAGAGACACAAAACAACCCTGAAGAGACAGAGAACAACCACAAAGAGACACAACAACCACAAAAAGATGCAAAACCACCACAACAAGTGGACTCAAATCTTATATTAAACCATCTTGCCTTTTATGATCTTATATTACATGATCTAATCTTAAAAGATCTTGGTCCTACCCTCTGCTTCATTCTGCTGTGGAGCGTCCTGAACCTAAACCTTCACAGGCTCGATCTCCTGCATTAAGATAATGAATATAATGTTGTCAGGTCTCAGCAGGACGATGTGTCCTGTAGTGACCTGAACAACAAACCTCCATGCAGCTGTTTGTTTACCATCAGAGGGACAGAGGATTTGAAGATGCAGCTCCTCTCTGTGTCAGAAGGGTTTAAGTTGTGTTTATTTGAAGGGTTGGGACATTAATACCTTCATCCCTCCAAACTCATGTGAAGTATAAATAGAAGCACTGCAGGGTAGGAAATATATTTATAGTGTGTTATTTCCCCTTCACTTCATTAGAGTTAAATATGAAAAGGAAATTGGAAAATGCTCCAGCAGCCGTGGCTCTTTACAAAAACTCATTCTGACAATTTGTCTCTGAAATATTCTGGTCGATTTCAGGCAGGAGGACGTTTATCAAACCGAATCACTTCATTCATCACAAATCAGTGAGTGTCAGGAGGGACTGAGGCCGTGGCTGTACCGTAGGTTTCTCCAGATTCATCCTGTTTTCTGCTCGATCTTCGCCCGACAGCTCAGTTAATGAAAACATGTCTATAATAATATATAATAATATTTCTACCGGGATTATTTAAAGTGTCTTCCAATGAACTTCAGGGGATTTCTTCAAATTTAGCACAAACATTCAGTTGGACCCAAGGATGAACTGATTAGATTTTGGTGGTCAGAGGTCAAAGGTCAAGGTCACAGTGACCTCACAAAACACAGTTTCTGGAACCACCAGGACTCTTACTGGAGTCTGACCAAACTGAGAAAAGTGGGGGAAGCGTTTTGGTCAGAAGGAACCAACGATTTCAGTTTTTGATTTGCAAAATGTTAAAAACACGTTTTCACTTTGTCATGCGTCACTGAGCGTAGACTGATTGTCATTTTGTTCATTAAATTTAAATCAACAAACGAGGGAAACTCAATTTAGACTACACACCGTCCCCAACCTTAGATGTAATTGCACCACAATAAATCTGAACTATGTTTGAAGTGTATTTCTGAGGTTGTGAGTTTGGACTTGGAAATACTGTATTGGAACTAGAATGACCTCCTCCGCAACTCAGTTTCAGGTCACATCCCTGTTCATCCAGAGTCATGTAGAATATGAACAATTTGTGTGACATTTTGTCATAATTGGTGTGTGAAGTCTTGAGTAATGGCAGTGTATTGTGACGTTTAATCAGTTCATCCTTGAATCCAAGTGAATATTTGTGCCAAACTTGAAGAAGTTCCGTCAAGGCGTTGCTGAGATATTACATTCACAAGGCCAAAACCGTGGTTTGTGAGGTCACCACAACCTTAACCTTTGACCTTTGACTCACCAAAATCTAATCAGGTCATCCTTGAGTCCTAGTGAATATTTGTGCCAAATTTGAAGTTACGTAAAAGCCGTTACTGAAATATCCTGTCAACGAGAATGCGACGAACAGACAACCTGAAAACAAAATGGCGCCAGTTCTTATGTCGTGGCGCGGAGGACCTAAAATTAAATCAATCAAAAGACAATAAAGTGAAGAAGTCTGAATACTTTCTTTCTTAAATGCAGTATTTCTACAGAGTATTTGTACTTTAACTTTAAGAAAAGGATCTGAGAACATGTTACAGTTTAATTTCTTTTTTAATTAAGAGGGAAAACGTTGTTGTTTATGTGACGCAGCCGCTTCACGTTTGATGATGAACTCCGTCCAGCTGAGGTCATTAGGGGATAGTGACGTCATCCGGAGGCTGAAGGAGGCGGGGCGTTTCGTCCAAACATCCCGCGCGGTGGCGGGCAGCTCGTGAGAGGAACACCTGGAGGAGAGGTGAACAGCAGCTCGCGGAACGCGGTACGTGGAACTTTCTTTCCCTCCTCCGCTTTGTTTTCGGCACCATGTGGGCGCGAGCTGTGCTGTGCGCGGCGCTGCTGTCCGCGCTCTGCCCGGCGGGAAGGACGGAAGCCGAGAGGGACGAGAGAGAGGTCCAGGACTACCGGTACAACTCCAACAGACTGGTGGGTCTGACTCTGAGCTTCTATTTATTATTTAGATTATTTCATATTTCCTACTTTTTATCTTTAGCTTTTATTTTTTCCGTTTTTAATTCATGATTATTTAAATAGAATAAATAAAATATATGTGGCATATGTTCAAACTATGTCTCTGCAGTAAATAACTGTAATAATAATAATAATGAATTTAATATTATTACTGATGCATTAACATGCCTTATGAAAATGTTATATATGTACATATATCAAATCACCATATTTGTTCATATAAAATAAAAACAAAAATGTAAAACTTATAAATTAAACCTATTAGTAATTGGAACTATTTCATATATTGACATATATGTCTATCCCATAGAAATATGTATGTTTATGTATGTATGATTATATTGTGAGATATGTTACATAAATATATCCATCCCATACACTGTCAGTATATGTTGATGTTATAAATAGTGACAGAAGTCTGAGACAGACATGTTTCAAATTAATGAGAAAAAACATTTTTATCTGTATGTTTTAATAAACGTGCATATATATATAAATGAAATATATACTGTTAACATATATGGTCACAACATGTTATATTATATAAAAAAATCATCATATAGATATTTTTAATATATGTAAATGTTTTACTATGGGTATCCTATATGTTATAAACTGGTATCTTCATATATCGGAGGATGCATATATTATGTGATAATAGTATAAGTGACTCTCTCCATATAAGAACATATGTCGCAGCTGATTTTAACAAGTGTATATAATGTTAGATGAATGAAAGAAGAATAAATGCTTGTTATAGGTTTTTGAATCTTTAGAGTAACTGTTCAATAAATGTTGACTTATAAAGAAGCAGAAAATTCAAATATAAAATTAAAAACACGAAGCAGCACAAACTGAAACTTAGAAGCTTCATGGTTTCAGCTGGGTGTTCCTAATAATGTGGACACTGAGTGTAATTGATCATAGTGTCTGTATGTGATGCAGTGATGATGTCGAGGACACATCTGACTAATTTAACTTTTGGGTTGATGAAGAGTTTGAAAAATGTGACGACACATATTAAGTGAAACTGAGAAGTCGGTGACGTGCAGCTCAGTGAAGATGAAAATGATTTTCTGATTATAGGCTTTAAATTGATCGAATTGATCCTCCGGCTTCTCACCTGTCAGCTTTATGTCTGACGTGTTTTGTGTTGTTTCTTCCTGCAGCTCGGCGCTCTGCATGAAGTGCTGGAGAAGCTGCAGACGAAGAGGATTAATCCCTGGGAGAAGAAGTATGGACAGGTTCCCTCTGTGAGTCAGACACGTGGATTAAATTATGACACAGTCAAAGAGAAAAAGTTTGTGGTTTGTTATGAAATAACATTAAAAATAATCACAGGATTCAAACTCTCTGAAGCTGCTCGTGAACGCATCACGGCTTTGTGTTGAAGCAGCTGATTTTTATCTCATGATTTGTTCAGTTATCTTTGAACATATTTAAAAAATGACATTGTTGTCAAACTATTTAAACTAAAGTATTTAGTTTCTTAAAGGCAGTGAGCTGCTGTAACAGTCACGTTCAGTGACGCTGTTGAAAGTTTGTATCGTGTTCTCTTATATTTATGTATATTACCAGGAGTGTAGTACTTTTATCTGTTTATAAGTACTGGAGCGCACCTATGATGCGTTCCCATGGCGACAAGTTTACATACATTAGTCAACTATAACTGACCACACGATCAAATGTTAGACTGATACATTACACTGATACTGCCATCATGTTCATATCCTGTTAAATGACATATATATAATATATATTATATTATATTATGTTATATATTGTATTCTGTAAATAAGTGAGTTGCAACACGACTTTGTTAGATCCCAACACTGATGGATTCTATTAATAATAAGATATAAAGGATTATTAGTATTATTTTGTAATTATGTGATATTTCATATAATGAATCAAGAATAAAACTAAATTCAGTAAATTCAACTTAAAGTTCAACAGTCAGTTTATCAGTTATTTTAAAAAAGAAAATCTTTGAAAACTTCTCCAGCTGCAGCTACAGGCAACTTTTAAGGTGGAATGTTTTCTTTCTCGTCGACAGCGTGAATCATCACAGCGCTTCAGGGCAGAGCCGCTGTATTAATTAGACTGTACAGGTGTCCCTAATAAAGTGGACAGAGTGCACAGGAGTCTATGTAGTTTGTATTTAAATGTTATTTAAATGTCAGTCAGGCGCTCTGCTGCAGTGACGTCTGTTTGACACAAGGTGGCGACACAAAATGAAGTGACAGTAAATACTTTGAGTTCTGCAGTTCCAATCTATATTACTGCATTAACATCACCGATGCATCTACATGTGATCACCTTTATATTTTATGATCATGTGGTTTAAATGTGTGGGGGAGCAGTGATGTCACAGGAAAAGTGTTTCCTTCGTTTCATATTTTAATAGACATTCAAAACAGGAAAAAGAATTTATAAATGAACGATCAATAAATACCACAGGTTTAAAAATGGATTCACAAAAGAGATAAACAGCGCAGTAAAAACAACATTTCCCTCTGAGATGCAGCAGTTAAAATATGAAGTGAAATTAAATATTAACGGGTGTAAAGTTCCTCAGAACAGAATATAATAGATTAGAATATAAAGCCTTTATTGTAATTAAAAATACAACGAATGAATCCTGATTGGTGCATGTTAATTAAAAAGAAAACATCGCACACAATAAATCACAGTTAAAACCTGGTATTAAAAAGCAGCATACACTCACAGCTCCGGGTTTCCCAGTTGTTCTCGATGAGACAGTCGTGATGCGTTTGAGTACAGTGTGTAAATGTGGCTCTTCTCGTCCACAGTGCGACCTCGGGGAACACTGCGCCGTCAGGAAAGGATCTCGTATCGGAAAGATGTGCGACTGCCCCCGAGGAGCTTTCTGTAACTTCTTCCTGCTGAAGTGCTTATGAACCAATCACATCCACACAGCGAGAGTATATTTTAAAAATAATGTATATTTTCCAAATATAAATATATATGAAAATCTTTGTGATGTAAAGTAGCCTTTAGAGTGGAATAAATCCTTTAAGTGAAGACAATCTTTTTGTCCACTTGTGTTGCATTAAAGGTGTTTTATCTTCTTTTCTCCATTTGTCTCGCTGCTTTTTGAAGCTTCGTTGTGGCTGAAAACAGAGACACGTTTGTTTGTTTATATATAAATTAATTAAAAATAAGAGTTTGAGTCTTAATGACCTTTAATATTTACATTTTTCTGAATGTTTCATCCAGGTTCAGTCTTTTCTTTGATTCCTACAAGCTGCTAAAAACTGTGGTGAAGTTAGTTCAGGGTCATCAGGAAACTGGAGTTTCTCAACCACTGAACCATTTCACATCAACGCCGAGCCTCAGAGCACGTTGTTGTTGTAGCGCCCCCTTCAGGACAGACACCCGCCTGCAGCCGGACAGATGAACTGTGTGACTGAGTCCACAACATAAAACTAACTTTCTACATTTATTAACTTTATTTTTTGGAAAATCTCCGTTTGAGAGAAAAATGTTTCAGTGGATTAAAATATATTTACACATTTAACTGTTAGAGCAAATGTTTATTGTAAATTCTATTTTAACAAATTTCATAATTTATTGAACAGATTTAAATCCTTCTAGTTTATGATTTGAAATTTAAGTAATTATTTGGGATTTATTTTATATTGTGACGAGTCAGATGATCAGCGCCCTGTCCAGGTAAGGGAACAGGTGAGTGACCACAGGAAGTTTAAATCTTCACACTGCTGTTCATTTATTCTCCTGCCTCGTTAGCTGCCCTCACTAATCACTAATATTATAGCATATTGAACGATTATATGATTATAGCTAAATTACCATCACACTACCTAGTAATTATTATAAACACGTTAAATAAACACGCGTCATAATATCTGTACGTTTGCCCATTGATATTTGTTTTTTGGCTCGTCACAATATTTCACCAATAAAATAAAAGTTCTCTAAACTGTGAAACGCCTTCATTCCTTCAGAGTAAAGGTGAATAAAAAGCATCAACAGGTAGAAAACACGTGATGTGACTGAACTTCAGCTTGTTTCTACGTGAAGAAGCTTCTGAGCTCGATGGTGAAATCTCTTTCCAGTCAGTAACAACATTATCACCTGTGTGAGAAACAAATCCAAACAACTAACAGCAGAGTTTGTGTTTTTCATTTTCCTCCACATTTATTCAGACATGTTCCCCCGTCTTTCTCTACATCAGCCAAGAAAAGAAAAGATAATTTAACAGCCGTGGAGCTTCGAGGGTAAAAACATGTGAAACCGAGACGTCCACAAATCACCAGTCCTGCACAGCAGAGTGTTTTTGTCCCAACGGGTTTTTATTAGGAAGATACTTTACAGACGTCTAGACTCCTCGGGGCTGCTTGAAGTTCATGCCGACGGTGGGCTGGGTCACCTGCAGGTTGGACAGACTGCCGAAGTCCTGGAGGACAGGGGAGAAACTGGTCTGAGAACGGGTCTGGACCAACATGAACAATGAGATAACAGCTGTCTGAGAGCGCCAGGGTCTGACAGGAACTGATCGTCCTACAAACACGGGAAAGGCTCGCAGCTTTATCTCCCTGTACTATCAATGACCTGGCGACAGGGACGCCATGATCACTTTCGATACAGGGTTCATCTTTGCAGACGCTAGAGTTTTACATCACATCATTAATCTAAGCTTTAGCTCTGAAGCAGGAGCTTCAGGACGTCAGATGCTGATTAAAAGTCGAGTTCATTTAAATCAGTTCTTCGGCGGAGAAGTCATTTCATTTCCAAAAGACTTCAGAACCACTTCACTGACCGTTTGAAATCTGATGTTTTCAGGTCGAAGGTGAATAAAGACGTTAAAACCTGAGACTCATGTGGCTGCTGGAGTTTAATGTGGAGATCAGTTAGAATGTAAATCGACAATTATCTATTTCAATAAATTAAAACTCCATTTCTCACAATATTAAAGTTTAAAGAAGAAACCATGAACACATTTAAACACTAAAGCATTTTAAACTTTAATTAATAACAAAGGATGTCGTTTTAAGTTTAACTATTAATTTAGTCGAGAGTTTTTATAATATTATATATTTTAAAATGACTGAACAGGTTTGATTCTTGATCTGAAAACGTTGAAACTAGTGATGTATGATGAAGACGTGAGAGAAGTGATTCATTCTACAGTTTCAGGTTCGTAACGCCGACAGCTTTTATTTGAGATGGATCCACAGAGAAACTACAACTACAGTTTGATCTCATTTCTCATAATAAAGCTCCAGATTCATAGTGCAACATTAATGTAGATGCTCTGAGTAAATATATTGTTGATTGTTTTTACAGTGATTATTATAAAGCTGTGCTCAGAACACAGGATCGGTTTATACTGAGACGTGACTGTAGGAGTTTCTCCTTCCTCCTGAAGCCTCAGAGTCTCTTCAGACCATCAGTGTCCGGCGTCTTTAACGACCTCATTACTCTGAAGTGTTTCAGCTCATCAGATGAACTTTATCTTCTGAAAAACTTTTCACAAACAACTCATCTTCAGGACGTTCAACTCTCGGCCTCAGGTGATGTGCGAGTTTCTGTCTGTTCATCTTTAAAGAGCTGTAACGTCGTTATTAACGATAATCACTGAGGCCTCGGACGGAGCAGCTTCCCTCTGATCAGTGTTTTTACTTTCATCAAGTCGTTTCATTTCTGTCTGCTGAGCTCGACGTTCTAATAAATATATGAACACAGTCAGACGCCTGAGCGCCAGCAGCCACACACTTCATTAAAATATTATTTATTTCTATAAAATCAGTTTGGTTTATATTAAGTTCTAGTTTCACCTGTTTATAAAGTTTACAATTCAAATCTGTCAAATTAAAAAATAAATCATTTCAGAGCAAAACCCTTCCAGAGGTCTCAGGTTCCCTTTGACCGACTTCCTGCTCCATTTTAAAAATCAAACCAGTTAAATCCTGGTTCCTATAGAGACGTATAGACACTTACCAGCAGCTTCAGCATCTCCTTGGTGTCGGGATCAACTTCAATCAGCTCCTGGTCCAGAGCAGACACCTGGACAGGTGAGAGCACAGAGACGAGTCAGACAGTCACCTTCTCACAGACGTTTCAATACAAAGACATTTTCTATTGAAGCGTAGTTTGACCTCAGATGACCTCTGACAAAACAACCCGTGGAAGCGTGAGAACATGAAATCTGCCGAACTGAAGTCAAATTAAATAAACGCTGTGTCCTAGGGCCTCCCAATACTGGGACATAACAGTGTTTAAAAGCTCTTTGAACAGAAAAACTCTTGTTATTAAGAAACTAACATCTTTGTTTCATTTCTATTTCTGTCCATTTTCTTTTTAATATCGAGCTTTTCTTCTTCAATGAAACATCTAAAACTCTAGTTTGTGAATCTAATGAAAAGTAATGAAACATTTGGAATAAATGAAATTTTAATTTTCCTTTAAACAAGAATTTTTTTTTACAAAATCTGGGAACGTTTTTATAAATCACTTCCATAACATCAAAATATCTGATGAGTTGAGACGGCGTCTTAGAGAGGACAAAGGAAGGAACATTCAGTCCTTCTGAATCCCTCATTATTATCAGTTTAAATGTCATTTTAATGATTTTTGATTGTTTATCTAATCCAGTGGAGGGTTATGTTTATTATATCTGGTACTGATCAAGTTCAAATACTGCGAGTGGTTTCACACCCGCCTTCAGGATCAGAGTCATCCTGGCGTTGTGTGTGTGTGTGTGTGTGTGTGTGTGTGTGTGTGTGTGGACATTAAAGATAATGAACTCTCTGATCATCGTCATATTTTGAGTTTTTATCTTCAGTGTATTTCACTGTGTCTTTATCACTGTCATGTTTTCACAGAGGAATCACAACGAATGGTTCCTGTTCCTGCTTCAACAGCTCATCTTTACTTTAATACGAGCATGTAACCCCCCCC
>NW_019522472.1:24112-24484 GCF_002814215.2 Seriola lalandi dorsalis | reverse complement strand
TCGTTTTAAGTTTAACTATTAATTTAGTCGAGAGTTTTTATAATATTATATATTTTAAAATGACTGAACAGCTTTGATTCTTGATCTGAAAACGTTGAAACTAGTGATGTATGATGAAGTTCGTATCGCTTTTGTTTGCTGTTTGATTTATGGAGCGACGGCGACATCGGCCTGTTCATAAGACGTGAGAGAAGTGATTCATTCTACAGTTTCAGGTTCGTAACGCCGACAGCTTTTATTTGAGATGGATCCACAGAGACACGACAACTACAGTTTGATCTCATTTCTCATAATAAAGTTCCAGATTCATAGTGCAACATTAATGTAGATGCTCTGAGTAAATATATTGTTGATTGTTTTTACAGTGATTAT
>NW_019522472.1:23858-24092 GCF_002814215.2 Seriola lalandi dorsalis | reverse complement strand
CACCCGCCTTCAGGATCAGAGTCATCCTGGCGTTGTGTGTGTGTGTGTGTGTGTGTGTGTGTGTGTGTGTGTGTGGACATTAAAGATAATGAACTCTCTGATCATCGTCATATTTTGAGTTTTTATCTTCAGTGTATTTCACTGTGTCTTTATCACTGTCATGTTTTCACAGAGGAATCACGACGAATGGTTCCTGCTTCAACAGCTCATCTTTACTTTAATACGAGCATATAA
>NW_019522472.1:8970-23838 GCF_002814215.2 Seriola lalandi dorsalis | reverse complement strand
CACACACACACACACACACACACACACACACACACACAGTGATGCATCAGTAGGTTTGTCTGAGAGCGCCAGGGTCTGACAGGAACTGATCGTCCTACAAACACGGGAAAGGCTCGCAGCTTTATCTTCCTGTACTATCAATGACCTGGCGACAGGGACGCCATGATCACTTTCGATACAGGACACACTGACAGAAGGAGAAGACGGAGACAGACAAACACACACGGACTAAAACAGACCAGAACCTCATCACATGTGAAGCAGAATCGCTTCTTATTCTGCCTCTAATCTAAAGGTGAGACACAGGTCAGGTGTAACCTGATTCCTCAGCTGACTACAGGAGACCAGCAGTGACTCACTGACAACCATCGTCATCCGACGTTTTACATCTGCAGAGCTGTAACAGCACCGGCCTCCATGTTGCCAACTTTATTTAAAAGCCACTTGTCAGGAAAACAGTTCTGGTCATTAACTACAAACGTTCCTCCATCAGCTCTGGACCATCAGACACCAGCTTCAAACATCACAGCTGCACCAACATCTGCTCAGCGTCAAAGAAACTGAACCTCAAACTTTCACTGGACTGTGGTGACGTGATTATTACCAGCAGTTTCGCCAGTTTAAAGAACCTGTGTTTGTTTCTGGGTGAACATGTGGAGGACAGAACAACAAACAGCTTCTATCTAATCCTGATGAAACTCCACGTCTGAATCCACTGAGTTTGTACAGAGGTCTGATGAAACAAGTGATGCCTTCACTGACCTCTGGTACGTAGTTGTCCCTCCTCTCTCTCTCCTCCTCCTGCAGTTTGATGGAGATTCCTCTGACTGGACCTCTCTGGATCCTCTTCATCAGATGTGTCACATACCTGCAGGAGCAGCAGTCAACACACACACACACACACACACAAGTTAAAGCCACTGTAACATGCGTCTCCAACATCACAGAGGACGAGCATCAGCTGATTCTGGACTGTGAACACAAAAATGATTTAACTTCCTGTTTGTCTTTGACACTATAAAGGCCGATCTGCAGAAATGCAAAAACAAAAAGCAACATGGACTGGGCAAAAAAATCTAAATAAAATAAATTTAATTGATTGAATTTTTGCTTTAGAACAAAAAGGTTCTATTAAATGAGAAAACGGGTTTTATCTGCTACATTCACTGTCCTGAGACCTGACTGAAACTGACGTGCTGAGGTTGGCGGTCCTCCTCTGACCGTGTATCATGGTGAATTTAACGTTTTCATCTGAGTCAGACTGAGAAACGACTCTGCTGCTTACGAGGTCACAATGTCTGTGCTGAAACCATTAAAGCAGGACGTGCAGTTTAGCTGAAGCAGCCTCAGAAGCCATGTCTAACTGTAACGTAGATTCAAACCGGATGTTTCTAACATGTTTTTAGTCTCACAGGTTGAAAAGAAAAATCAGCCCCAAGTTTAGAGAAAATAAACGGAGACTTTATTTTTCAGCCTCGTCACTCAGTTGCTTCGGAAAGTCGTGGGTTTAAACATTAAAGAGCAAATTCAAAAATTCTCTGTTGAGAAAGTGAAAAATACCGACTGATTTTAGAGCCACCATCATCCGTGGGGTCTGACTGTGAAACTTACCACCTGGTGCAGACAAGGTGACAAAGTGCTGATGGTAAAAGTTCATTTTTTCTGTGATGTCACTGGAATGTCTGAGAGCGCCAGGGTCTGACAGGAACTGATCATCCTTCAAACACGGGAAAGGCTCGCAGCTTTATCTCCCTGTACTATCAATGACCTGGCGACAGGGACGCCATGATCACTTTCGATACAGGGCAGCCGAAGAAGAAAAAAAGATGGACTCACCCAGCGATCTTGTTGCGGAGCTTCTTGCTGGGGATGATGGCGATCTCCTCACACACCCTCTTGTTGGTGTGGAAGTCGTTTCCCAGCCGGGTGTAGTATTTCTCGATGATGACCCTGGCGGCCTTCTTCACCGTCTTGGTCCTGACTCGTCCCTGCAGACAGACACAGATCACACACACATTACAGTCATGATCTAACAGATGTCAAGAGGTTCCCATGATCATAACTAGGAAGCATCGACGTTGTCTACACAGCTTCAGTCGTGCGAGTAATCTCACTCTGATGATCCGGTAGAGACATGAACCTACCCGGTCATCGTTATTATTACCGGACTACTTTATTTACAGCCACGAAAACACACACACCGTCTCCACAGCGTGCTGTCTACAGTTTATCATTCAGCTGAGACACCGGGAAATATCTTTAACGGCCGTTTCCCGCTGCTCGAGACGGTCACTAAACCATCTGCAAGCAGGCTGCGGGAGCTCCATTAGCGACCGAGTGGCTAGCTCCCTGTTTAGCCACCACAGCTAACTCCCAGTGGATGATCGTTGATTTAAATTTAACCGTTAAAACGAACAAAGTAAAAAAAAACAATGCACAACAGTATAAGTCTACAGCCCCCGTTAAATTAAACATGTAAAACGCGAGGGAAAACCGCGGCTCATTCAGCTACAAAACGGCTCCTCCGTTAGCATCACCCCAACGCGACAATATCGCAAATAAAACACTACGTTTGGATCATCTAACTTCAATACAGCATGGATCCGGTAAAACAAACTGTCCGGTGTCCGTTGAGGACAAAACCGGGCAATATGCACCGTTAAAACGCCAGGATTAGGTTTGATAGTTCAGGTGGACATGAAACATTTACCCACCATGTTGGATCGGCCTGGTAGAAGAGGACAAGCTAACTTCCGGTGGAAGTTTAAAGGCGCAGACGGAAGTTTAGAAGTGACGCACCGCGGTGACACTGCGACCCCCACCGGCAGGAGGCTTTAACTACAACAACAACCGCCGCTAGTTAGCTAGCTAGCAACGACAGACAGATAGATAGATAGATAGATAGATAGATAGATAGATAGATAGATAGATAGATAGATAGATAGATAGATAGATAGATAGATAGATAGAGTAACAAACCCAGAAGACAGAACATCCTCACAGTTTGACACACTGCGCTGTCAGAGCATTTTATGTTAAAACTTTTTTTTTTTTAAATGTTTGTGTTACAGTAATAAAATGATATTTCATGTTCACAGTTTTCACGGAATGAACCATACAGCTGACATACTGTCCACCAAAGTGCACGTCAAAACTACATGTAAACTAAAAAGTAAGTTCAAATAAAATTTTAATATATGTACTAAGCTCATTTGTGTTTTGGTGTCTCTGCTCACTGAATGCATGTGTTTCCTAGGACTCATTAAAGTGTGAATGCAGCTGATTTTTTTTAATAAATATAAATATGTTATTGTGTAATTGTTGGCCCTGACCACACTGGCCCAGATATAAGCTGCTGCGTCTGTTTTACTGGTGATGATGTGAACAAAAAAATCAAATCCCCTTGGTTGTGTATCTTAAATCTATCTTTAAATGTACTCTTTGATCTCTGTTGTATAAACACATGTCCAGTTGTTTGTATGAATACATTTCTTAATGTTTATTTGAATCGCTGAAAATTTCTATTTCTACTATTAATATTAATTTTTTTATTTATTTTATTTTTCTGTTCTTAGGTCTCACTTGTAAATGAGATCTGGATCTCAATGTGACTTCCTGATTAAATACAGTATATATATATTACTGTCAAAAGTATTGTCAAAATAAAACCCAAGTATTTCACGTCTCTGTTCTGGACATTAAGTTTTTCCAGAGTGAAGAAAAACTGAAATCAGACATGAAAGTGTTTATTCTGCAGAGAAATTATTTCATAAAAACATTCTGAGTGATTCTGGTCTTTATACAACAAATATCTCTGTGCTCAGAGGGCGAGGGTTCAATACATTCCTGGAGTGTCAGATTTATTACATCGGAGACTGAGGGGCAGGTTAACAGACCGTCTGGCTTCTCTCTGCTTCCTGCTTCAGTTTGTTGCCATTCACACACACACACACACACACACACACACACACACACACACACACACACACACACACCAATTATTTCATTACATTCATGTGACTTATATTGTTTATCATGTAAAACCATAAGATCCACTCCAGCTCCAGCGGTTTACATTAACTGTAGTGGTGCATTTTTTACTAACTATAGATTTCACACTACTAGTTTTCTATTAAAGGAAAAGTCCAACATTTTGTCTTAACAGTAAGTTCCCTACTTCACATACAAAAGCAGTAGTTTCAGCTTAAAGTGGTGCACTGTGTAGAAGAAGTGGTGTCTGTTACAGTGTGTTTCCTCTCACTGTCTCCATCACTCTGTGCTTTAAAGGACCAGTTGGACATTTTGGGAAATGGTCTTCATCTCCTTCCTGCAGAGTCAGACGTTCACTCTCACGTCTGAGCGCGACCCTGTCTCCTAAGAAATCACACGTTTGAACAGAGTGAACATTTTCCTGACCTGAGTCTCATAAAGCTTCAGATAAAGTGCCGACAAGTTACAACAACTCTGCTAAAACTGCATCACAATGCACACCACCACCACCCACCGCACTCTTAGAATTAGATGTAAATTAAACCTATTGAACAGTATTTTTATCTACACTCATCATGAATCTAAACATTACAGTAAACTTACCCAGATAGTTTCTATTCGTTATTGTCTATCGCTCTAAAAATGCAGATGGCATCAGGCTGATGTGGCTGTGTTTTCTAAGTGTGCGAGAGGCAAGAGCTGTTCGCTTTGTGCAGGAAATGGAGCTAAAAGTCTTAAAGGGAAACACGCTGAGGTGTAGAAATGTGGTCTTTACGGACGGAGCCTCTCTTTGGTGGCTGGTGTGTTCACCTGTGACATGAGATCAGGAGCCAGCTGCACAAAACACCTCAGTTAAGATTTTCCTTGAAGTTAAGTTTTTCTTAAAATAAAAGCAGTTGCACAAAACACCCTTAAGTTTTCTCCTTGAGTATTTAAGGTTTTCTCCTTATCTTAGTCTTATACTTAAAGTCACTGAAACCGCTGCACAAAAGCCCTTAGTGACCAAACTAAGGAAAAAGTAAAGGCTCCTCTGACTTTATTTGTCCGACCGTCTAGAGTTGGATCCTTCCACTTTCCATAGTTCAACGATTGTTCAGTAGTTTTATGTCACATGACGTTTCCCGTCAGGTGTAGTCGAGGTGTTTCATGTCCACAGATCAGTGTGTACCGTCTGCTGAACATCGTGGTGAAGCTCCCCTCAAAACAACAAGTTCTAATGGCAGCAAATCAACGGTCTCCATGGAAACAGTAGAATTTTACTGCTGTAAAATCTCTTTCACTGCTGCAAATGCCTGAACGTTTTTCCCTTAACTAAGGAAACCTTTTAAGAGATTCTGTGCAACACCCTTAAGTAACTCCCTCGGCTGAGGAGTCATTAATTATTAAGTGTCAAAATTAAGTGGAAATCTTAAGGTGTTTTGTGCAACCGGCCCTTGGAACTAAAGTGCTCTACAGTAGAAACTATGGCCGTCCTTCCTTCAGAACAAACTGATTCGCTCGTGGAAAAAGTGCAAATAAGAAGCTGAGGAGTTGCATATTATCTGTCAGCGTCTAATAGAGTCAGTGGGCGGTTGATGAGTCGTCACGGTAACGGCAGAGGCACCAGCACATCCACGTAGCTGACGGGGAAGAGTCCCGACCGGCCGCCCAGCGAGCCCTCGTACCAGTTGGCGTCGACCTGACAGGTGAGGACGATGAGGTCGCCCTCGCTGAAGCCCAGCTCGCCCTCGTGGTTCGAGTGGAAGGAGTACATCGCCCGGCAACAGGGCTGATCCAGGACCAGCTTACTGTCCGCTGGGCGAGAGAGAAAGAGAGCGAGAGGGAACCCATTATGTTTAATGAAGATGAGGCTGTTTATCATCATCCGTTTACTGATAGAAGAGGCAGAGTCATAGAACATGAACCACTGGTGTGAAAGTTTGTCATAATTGCTGTGAAGTTTTGAGTTATGGCTAAAAGGTCGTGTCTGAGGTCACTGCGACATAAAAACAACCTAAAAACAAAATGGCTGCCGCTCTGACTGTCGCTGGCGCGGAGGAATAAAAATTTTCAGTTTAAAGCTGCAACAATCAATCGATCAACAGGAAATTCATCAGTAACTATTTTGAAAATCCCACAATAGTTTTATTCATTTTTTTAAAGCACAAAAGTCAAATGTTTCCTGTTTGCAGCTTCTCAGAGCAGAAGATTTGGTGTTTTCTCCGTCACACATGATGATAATCTGTTCGACTGATTCACTGTAAATGACGCGAGGAACATCCCTGAACACGGAGGTGTTGTATGTTCTCACCGTAGCAGGAGACGGGGCTGCCGGGTCGGGATGGCAACACTGTGACCGGCTCTCCTGTCACAAGGTAAAAAGCCACACAGGTAAACACATCATCCAGACTGAGTCATGTGACAGTGAAATCAATAATCAATAGCGACGACTAAAACAACCAGAGGCAGCTGCAGATGTGATCGACGGCTGGTGGAAAAATCCGATGCTGCCATTGTGTTCGCTTCTGACCCGGATCCTTTTGGGTCTGAACCGTCGCCCCGGCCGGTTGCTGGCAGCGGTCAGCCTGTTGTCGACAGGTACAGTCAGACAGATACAGGTGTAACTTCCTCACTCACTCACTCACTCACTCACTCACTCACTCACACAGGTGCAACAACAGGAGCTGCTTGCACAGAGACAGACTTTGTGTTGACTGAGATGTAAATTATACAACAGTTGGTTCGACCAAGTCATCTGATTGGACGAGAGTCATTCCCTCAGTGCTGATATTGAGTATAACAGCACTGGGACTTTTAACTCCATGTATCACTCCGCTTCACAGGTGCTCTATCAACCGTTAATCAGCGTCACATTAATGTCGTTATCTATCTGAGATTGTAACTAGAGCCACCTCCTCATGGTCGTATCCCTCCGCCACTCAGACTAGTTTCATGTCACATCCTGTTTTTCCACAGTCAGAGAAAACATGAACCATTAGTGTAAAATTTTGTCATAATTTCTGTGCTAAAAAGTGTTTTGTGAGGTCACACTGACCTTGACCTTTGACCTTTGGCCACCAAAATCTAATGTTGTTTTACGACCGAACACCTGCAGATTTGATGACGTTCGCTGTGTCGCAGCCTCGATACTCTCTAAAGAGATGTGAGCGCTGCTGAACCTGGGGCCCACCTACCTAGCCTGCAGGTTGCCATGGAGACCCTGCAGGATGCGGTGGGCGTTGCGGTGGAAGTCGAGCAGCGCTGCGACCATAGCTGCCAGACGACTGAGCCGGTCCATCTGCAGGAGGACACGTCAGAGAGGGAGACGTAATCATTAATTCATTAATCACTAAATGTTAATGACACCTCATGTTTACTCCTCTGTATCTGTAGCCAGGTGTGGGCGTCGGCCTGCTGTAAAAGGTGAGGTTGCCTTTTTTTAGTTTTGGAATAATTCACACACTCTGAAAACCTTCAAAATTAAAAGTTAAAATTGATCTGAAGGGACGAGTCTTTCTTTGTCTGGCCTGAGGGGGGCGCCACCAAACTTCTTTACTCGTCTAATCGTTCTTCAGTCGTCTCTCAGCGTCACAGCTCAGGGGACTGATCTCTTCTTAAAGCTGCTTTTATCAGAAAGCTTTTATGAATGTTTCTTTCTGTCAAGCTCTTTGTAACTTTGGAAAGAAATGTACTATATAAATAAAGTTTATTATTACTATAATCACACCAAATACATTCTGTCGGGGTTAAACTCACATCGTTCTGCAGCAGGACGAACATGCTCCTCTCCGCCAGCTCTTTGGACGTCATGAACTTGTCCCAGGCCTGTCGCATCTCCCCCACCGGGACTTTCCCTTTTCGTCTCTTCTTGTAGTCGAAGTCCAGCCGACGCCCGTTCAGCTTCTTCAGCTGAAACTGGAAAAACACAAGCAGAAAAACACAAACAGCTGCTGAAGATGTTGGAACAAACATTCTTGGTTCAGACTCTGATCGGAGCAGGTTCTGCTTCCTGTTTGATTCCCTGTCGCCTGTGACCGTCACTGTTTGTTCAAGATGTTGGTTTTACAACTTCAAAATAAAATTTTCTTCAAATACCTGTTGAATCTCAGAGTCTCAGGTCACAGAAGTCGGACACATGAGTTTTGTTTACATGGGACCAACAGCAGCAGGTCAGCGTTCTCTGTACTGACCCCGTCACCTGCAGTGATGGCGGTGTGCGACCTCTCACCCTGATCTCCTTCAGCTCCGTGTCGTGGAGGTCCTGCAGGGGGTCGATGAAGGTGCGTTTGACGTTGACGTCCAGAGCGTCCCTGGCCTGGCCGACCTGCTGCAGAGCGTCACCCACACCAGACAGAGCTCCACCTGAACAGAAGAAGAACACTTTAACAAACACTGAAACTGAGTCAGTACAACTTCAACCTCTTCACTCCACAGCAAATAAAATGATTTTAGGTTGAAAAACTGTTGCTCAGATACACAGAGCACATTTATGATGCGAGTCATGAGTCATTTATGATGTTTGATGGAGAAACAACCAAGACTTCAGGTTATTTCTTAATGGGAAAGCAGACGAGGAGCCGCAGCCCGACAGGCAGCTCTGTCAAGCTAAATGAACAGGTGTGTTTTCAGTCGTCGTTTAAAATGTCCTCTCAGTCCGCCCTTCTCATATTTGTTGGTAGTTGTTCCACAGCTCATGTGGGATATGAAACTAAAAGAGTCTAAAATTACACCCAGACCATGTTCCTCTAGTCTGTAAAACTTCAGATTTCCCGTCAGCTGTCGGCAGGTAACACTGAGCTGGCAGCTCTGTCGGGTTTCCAGGTTTTAAATGTGTCAGGCCGCCCGGTGTAACGTGCCTCTGTGCTCCCTGCATGACTGATCCTGGATCAGTTGTGTGTTCCTACCAAATTCAGAAGCAGCTCCGAGCTCCTCGCCGTACAGCGACATACAATCTCCCAGCATGCCCTCTGTCTGCGGGTAACCCGTGCACCTCCCCTGCCCTCGGATCCTGGACATGGTGTTGAGCATGCTCAGTTTGGCTCTGTATGCTGTAAAACACACAGATATCCTCCTCAGCTGAGTGAAGGCCCAGCAGCAGGATCAATACAGAACCCATGGTTTTTAGTTGTTGCTGTAAATCTGTTAGCCTGTTAGCCTGTAAATCTGTTAGCCTGTTAGCCTGTAAATCTGTTAGCCTGTTAGCCTGTAAATCTGTTAGCCTGTTAGCCTGTAAATCTGTTAGCCTGTTAGCCTGTAAATCTGTTAGCCTGTTAGCCTGTAAATCTGTTAGCCTGTAAATCTGTTAGCCTATAAATCTGTTAGCCTGTAAGTCTGTTAGCCTGTAAATCTATTAGCCTATAAATCTGTTAGCCTGTAAATCTGTTATCTTGTAAATCTGTTATCAAAAAAGTCTTAATTTACCCAGAATTCATTGTACCACGGCCACTGCTTTGTGCACCAGATGAATTTAGACTCAGTCTGTCTGAGGTCTGCCTGTGTGTTACATTAAGCCACAGTCGGAGTCTGTGTGTACAGTGACAGCAGCTGAGGTGTGTGTGTGTTGGTACCTGGGTTCGGCTGGAGGAACTCTGTGGTTCTGGACAGAAGCTCCAGCAGCAGAGAGTGGATCACTGCAACACTCTGACACACACACACACACACACACACACACACACACACACACACACAGACGAGACGTCAGTTTATCCCTCAGCTCAGAGCAGATCAGAACCACGTCTCACAGCAGAGTTTTACCTTCTCCATCCTCAGGAAGTCCTCGTCCATCTTGGTTCCCTCAGCTCCCATCAGCCTCTCGTTCAGCAGCTGCAGGGAGGAGGAGGAGGGGGCAGGAGGAGGGGGCAGGAGGAGGAGGGGGCAGGAGGAGGGGTATCAGAGGAAGTAGTTATAGTAGTGAAGGCAGCAGCAGCAGCAGTCACAGTTAGTAGAACTGGAAGTGGTGAGTGATAGTAAACACAAGGCTAATATTAAATATTAAATATCACACAATAAATATTAATATTCGGACAAAGATCACGGGTATAAATTAATTACTGTCATTTTTCATCAGTCTTTTATGAACTGATGGATCAATAGTGATGTGATGGATCGATACTGATACCAGCAGGCCCTGTGTCGCAGTAAAACCACGGAGCACAAACTGAACACAAACCACCCGGATATCAATCCTGCCTCCCCCCGTAGCTTCCATAAAACCTCGGTCAGCTCGGTTCGGCTCGGCTCGGCTCGGTTGGTCCCGGTTACCTGGCTGGCTTTGTGGAGCTGCTTCTTCATCCCGGAGACAGACATCTTCACCGGGGATCAGCAGAGCGGCCACCGGACACCGACAGCCTCCATCCCGTGTGAGACGCTCCGTCCCCCGCAGAGAGTCACGGCACCGGGCCGCTCCCCCCACCGGAAGCTGCTCCGTGTGGTCTGAAGTTTTCTTATAAATGATTTATTATGGTCCAGTTTACTACAACTGTAACACTGTTTATTACCTTTATTATGATCAGCTTGGTCCCAGCCCGTCCAGGAGTAATGAACACTGTGCTGCCTTCAGGCGACTGTCGGAAATCTCTGAACTACAACCTGGATATATTTTCTTTTTCTTTTTTTAAATTTACATTCAGCATCAAACAGACGTTTCCATACAACGTGTCTCAGATTTCAAACTGAATATATGTCATATACTGTTTGTATATCAGATCTCAGATTTCTTTTAACAAAGTTTCCATATATAGAAAAGAATAAAAGATGATGGAAAAGAATCATGATTATTGAGTTATCCAAAATATATCATCTTAATTTCTAGAAGGATTTCACTTTTTAAAATGTTTTGTGTTTCTTTCTCCGGTAGTCTCTGATGAAGGACTGTCCCAGAAAATATTGTTATAGTTTGCAATTAATTTACACTTTTTCCAGCAAACAGGAAGATTATTATCACAGATTTCTCACAAGGTGAAATAAAATACTTTACCGGGTCTTCCAGCCAAACTCCCTCCATTTCTGAGCTGGTACACTTCCACAGGTGCCCCCATATTGTTGTCCATTCTTCCTCAGATATAATTAACCCACTGCCTTCCTGGAAACATTTTTCAACAGCTGAAGTTTAGTAATAATAAAATCTGCAAGGATCAGATGTGAACTGTGCTGTATTTTTAAGATCACTTTTAGATTTATTGTCATTGCGGTACAATAGAAAAAGTACATTATATACTGATTAAACAGCTGGATATGAATACGTGTATACACCACAGGTGTAGGTGAACACACTCTAGGGCAGGTCACCATAATAAAGTTTGCTTGTATGGCACTTATGAAAACCAGCTTTACAAAAGAAAACAATAAAACAGGGTTTTCTGAATAAACAGGCAGGAATATGGAACAAAAGATGAGTAAAATGTAAAAACGAGTGGATTAAAAATAATCAGAAATACTATAAGAAAGCGCCAGGCTGTGTGCCTCTCTCTCCTTCCGGTCCTCTATCCTCCAGCTGTTATTATATTACAATCCTACATATTGTTCTTATATCTTATCTTTTTTAGCTAGTCCCGCAGCTTTGAGAAAACCCTGACAGTATTTACATCAGCACGTGCTGCTAAATCGGGAATGGTGCACTATGACTTTTCTTAGCGGTTCAAGTAACCATGGTGACGTCAACGGTGAAAAACGTCGTTAGTTTTACCTTAGAGAATATATGGAGATACTGTGTGAAACATAGAGACATGGTTGGTTAATAATAATTACAATACCAATAACATTATTTAGAAACTTTACATTATTTAGAAACTTTACATCCTGCATAATGAATACTTTCAGTATATTTTGGTGCAAATACTTTTTGAATGTAAGACTTTTAAGTGTAACAGTATTTCTACTGTGTGACATCGTTACTTCTATCTGAGTACTCCTGTTTAGATCCAGGCTCCGCCCCCCCGGGACGTTCCGGGACGGAGATCACACACCTTTATTTAACTCATTAGCTGTACATTATTAAGGTAAAACTAAAACTCTCCTCTGTGATATTTAACATTCGGTTTCAGTCGTTTGACTTTAATCAACAGTTACAGAAACTCTTGAGAAATATTTTTGCTACCGCTCAACAACAGTGTTATTTGACGGTTAATTAACCGCCTCCTCCAGAGGTCCAAAGGTAGGAATGAAACGCAACCGGTTTCAGCCTACGGCATCCCGCGAGGTCATAACTAAGCTAAACGGTGGAACAAACAGGAAACGGGCAACAACGTCTTTCTGAAGTTTTACATTACGGGTCATTTATCGTCGGGCAGCAGGTTAAACTGACGGGGGTCCGCTCGGTTTACCTCCGCGCTGCCTCCCGTCCGAGTCTGCTGTCGGCGGGGATCCGTGTCGTCGTAGTTATTCTTGCTAACGTTCAAACAGCCCCCGGGTGTAGCTGCCGTGTTCAGTTTGACGTCAGCACGTTTTCTCCAGCAGTGAGCCGCCGGGAGAGAAGATGTCCGGCAGCAGCAGCAGCAGCAGCAGCAGCGGCGGGTTCAGGTGGACGGTGGTGGTCCTCACCTGCCAGCACAAAGACAGCGTCTACTCCTTCCAGAGAGGTGAGGATCATCCGCTCATTCTACGATCTTCGTCCTCTGCAGTTACGCCGACCGGCCTGAAGGTGGCGCTGATGGACGGAGAGGGGTTTCACTATTTACCACAGCAGATAACCGCAGATATCAGGGGAGACTGTCGGATACTGGTACAAGCACTAAACTGGGGACAAATCCTCCTGGAATTATTTTGGTAAAACAAGTTAGCCACTAAAATAATCAAGGTGGCCACAATTTCCAAGATGGCTGACATTTCTGGCAAGGAAATGTCATTTTTTTGCAATAAAATCAAATCAAACATTTTAACAACATTTAGTTCACTGTAAAAAAGGGGGAAAAAAGAAACCTTAACAGTTTTCATACATTTTACAAATTAAAAGTCCTGCTGAATTAGAACAATCACACAGAGGGACAGGCCAGAAAGCTCGTGAGCATACAAATGTTATTATTATTATTTAAAATAATATTCAATTGACATTAAGATCATCTAAAAAACATAAAATGAATGAAGTGTGTGTGTGTGTGTGTGTGTGTGTGTGTGTGTGTGTGTGTGTGTGTGTGTCAGAGCTGGAGTTGCGGCAGCAGCGTGGCTCTCTGTGGGAGGGTGCGTTGGTTTTGACAGTGCGGGACCGCCAGGAGCCGCTGGGCAGTGGGGGGGCGACGCTGAACGCTCTGCTGGTCGCTGCTGAACACCTGAGCAACAGGGCCGGACACACTGTGAGTGACACTGGTTAGACTGGGCCGTAATGGTTAGACTGGGCTGTAATGGTTAGACTGGGCTGTACTGGTTAGACTGGGCTGTACTGGTTAGACTGGGCCGTACTGGTTAGACTGGGCCGTACTGGTTAGACTGGGCCGTACTGGTTAGACTGGTTAATCTGGTTTGATCTGTGATATTAGAAACAGTTGAATCAGTGAAAAATAAAACTTTTCTCTGTTAATCTCAATAAAATAACAATAATCTTAATTACACGTGATAATGAAAGGTTGTGAATTTGAGAAAAAAAAAAACAAGGTCTTGAAAGTTTTTGAAAATAAACAAATATTCTGTGGAAAATATGGAAAATGAAGCGTGCTGTCATTTGTAGAGTCCGGAAGTACCTTGTTGTCAGTTTTATTTTATTATAATTTAATAATTATTAATTCGTTTCCATTTAAACTTCTTCCAGAAGATAGAATTAGTCTCTAAATGTTCTTATCCAGGTGTTTAAAGTTGCCTCAGTCTCTCTCTTTGGTAAAGACCTGTTTGGGTTCATGGACAGAAATACGAGATTTAACTACTTTTCTAACCACGTCTCCTGATTATAATCCTGTACGAGACATTTGCTCATTATCGTTGTGTGTCTGAGATGTAGATTAATAAAGAATTTGATCTTCGGGAGTTTAAACTCGTGTCTTATCAATAATCGATAATCAGACCACCTGAAGCTCACATCTGTACGTGATGGTTCAAAGAACGTTTCCTTTTCTGTATCTTCAGGTGGTGACAGCCGACGTCCTGGATGACGCTCACATCCTCATCCTCCACACAGTGAGTCCAGCTGTTGTATGTTTTGTTCTACAGATGTTTTTGTTTGTACTTCCTGGTGCTCACAGCTGTTTGTTGTTGCTGCAGGGGCGGGACTTTCCCTGGAGCTCCTGCAGCAGAGCGTTCTGCTGGCTGCCTCCAGAGAGAGCGGACCGGAGAGTCCTGGCTCCGGTCTGCTGTCTGGACCTGCTGCTGGACTGCCTCAGTACCCAGGTCTGTTTAGTCTTCATCACTCTTCACACAGAGAGCTGCACATCTTATGTTATATTACACAGTCAGACCTGCAGCACAGGTGTGTTTGTTGGGCCACGTCACTTTACTGTTGGTTTTGTGTTTTTGACTCAGGTCTGTCCCGGTTCTCCTCCTGGTGTCTGGGTCTGCAGCACCGACATGATCCTCACCATCCCTCCAGACTTTGGTTAGTATTAACTAACTAACTAACTAACTAATTAACTAACTGTTACTGCACAGATTAACACTTATAATACTCTGACTGAATCACTGCAGACAGCTGGACTACTACAGACAGTTTACTATTAACTTTTATTATTTATTTATTTATTATTATTGAGTTACGTATTTTTTACTTTATTTTTAATAATGAGCTACTGGACACTTCTCTATCTATCTATCGATCTATCTATCTATATCTATCTATCTATCATCTATCTATCTATCTATCATCTATCTATCTATCCATCTATCCATCTATCTATCTATCTATCTATCTATCTATCTATCCATCTATCCATCTATCTATCTATCTATCTATCTATCTATCTATCTATCTATCTATCTATC
>NW_019522472.1:6655-7407 GCF_002814215.2 Seriola lalandi dorsalis | reverse complement strand
TTAGCTCTTTCCTGGAAGGGTTTCTCTGGTGTTCGTGTTCTGGCGTTACCAGGTGATGTCTCCTATGCAGCCAGTCACGGAGTCTACCTGTCGGACCAACAGGTGCTGACTGTATTTAAACTAATGTCATGGATTTTGTTTTTTTTTATCTTTGACCCGAGTGGGACTGAAGGTGCGTTTGTTTTGTCTCCCAGGGTCAGGTCAGAGACATCATCTACAAAGGGACAAAGGAGCAGATTCAACAAGCTGTGATGCCTGATGGGAAAGTGCCTCTGGTGAGCAGTAAAATCAAACATACCTTTTGGTCCTGAAGACATTTTCATTCTCTTAAAGGGCCAGTTCACTCAAAATCACAGTCAGGAGCGTGACATCACTGTTTTGTTCATTTCGAATGTGATTTTTTTTTTTCTGAAACTAAATTTTATTCACCTCCAGTGGTAGAAGTCCCAACAGGAAGCTCTTCAAACTTCACCACTGTAATGTGAAAGTATCTTCATGGTTCAATAACACCACAAGTACCTTTAGAACCTTTGAAGTCTTTAAAACAGATTTGATATGTTTGTCTTATTTTGAAAATGTTGAAATCTTAATTGAAATCTGATCTTTCAGCTGTGTTGACATTTGAATGTGAGTTATGTGTGTTAAAATGAACTGACTCAATCCAGATGTGATCTGTGTCTCTGCAGGTGTCAGGTCCGGTCTTCTTCAGCAGGTCCGTATCAGAGAAGTTGTTGCAGACTCACGTCTCTCCT
>NW_019522472.1:3097-6360 GCF_002814215.2 Seriola lalandi dorsalis | reverse complement strand
CTTTGAGTCTGTATCATGAATGATATTATATTCAGGGACAGGAGCAACAAACACATTTTAATTATGTTCCTATCGTCATTTCCTGAAAATCCCTGTGTGTAGGTACACAGAGTTTGTGTGTTATCCTGATGTCCAGGCAGACATTGGTGTCCTTTATTTTCATTGCAGTTTAAGAATAAAAACTTTTAGTGACATAAAACATGTTTTTTATAGAACCAGAGGATTTTATTAAAATATGAAATGGCTCTTGTTTTGAAGATTGTTGTTGCTGTCGTTCCTCAGATCTCGCTCTTCCTGGACGTGTTGAAGTGTCTCTGCTCAGATCTGACTCAGGATCAGTTTGTGAGTGAGGAGAGAGTCGGCTGCAGTTCAGCTGTTGGACCACAGGGGGCCACAGTGAGGGGGGGCAGGACGGAGCTGTGGAGGATCCTCAGAGGGACTCCACTCAGAGTGGGTGGGTGTCTCTGTCCTCTATTACATGTGGGTAAACTGGGACTCCATTGATTCCTATGAGGCTCTAATGCTGTACAAAAACAGTGCCCCCTTGTGGACAGTGGTGGCTCTGTTGGCAGTGAATATGATGGAGTCTCTGGATGAACAAAATCTGTGTTTGATTCATGAAGAGTCCGTCTTTTCTTTATTAACTCGACCACAAGCTGACTTTATTCAGCTGGTTTCAGTCTAGAGTCATCTGGTGTCAGTCTAGTGTCAGCTGGTTCCAGTCTAGTGTCATCTGGTTCCAGTCTAGTATCAGTCTAGTGTCATCTGGTTTTAGTCTAGTGTCAGCTGTTTCCAGTCTTGTATCAGTCTCTTGTCATCTGGTTTCAATCCAGTGTCAGCTGTTTCCAGTCTAGTATCAGCTGTTTCCAGTCTAGTTTCAGCTGTTTCCAGTCTAGTGTCAGCTGTTTCCAGTCTTGTATCAGTCTAGTGCCATCTGGTTTCATCTAGTGCCATCTGGTTTCAATCCAGTGTCAGCTGTTTCCAGTCTAGTATCAGCTGGTTTCAGTCTAGTGTCAGCTGGTGTCAGTTGATTCCAGTCTCTTGTCAGCTGGTTTCAGTCTATTGTCATCTGGTTTCAGTCTAGTGTCAGCTGGTGTCAGTCTAGTGTCAGCTGGTTTCAGTCTAGTATCAGTCTAGTGTCATCTGGTGTCAGTCTAGCATCAGCTGGTTTCAGTACTCCATGTCTGTTCTTGCCTCTCGTCCTCACAGTGTACGTCCCCGGCGGTCACTATGACTACCTGACTCTTTCTGGGAAGCAGCATGTGGACCGACTCACCTGTGACCGGACGAACAGAAACACTCTCTCTCACATCCAGGTGACTTCCTGTTCCTCAGCATCCTCATTAGAAATGTCCTCAATCAGGTCCTCTGTGACTTTCACTAACGCTGCCCGACTTCCTGTTTCCCGTCAGAGAGAGAGCGAGGTGAGTGAAGGAGCTCAGGTAATCAACAGTGTCATGGAGGGAGACGTTGCCGTGGCGACCGGAGCAGTAGTGCAGCACTGCCACCTACAGGTGAGGAGTTTCCCAGCGTCACTTCATGCAGCTTTAAGGTTTTTGTTCTAACCAGCGTCGTGACCTCTGACCTCTGTCCTCTGCACCAGGGGCCTCTGGTCGTCCCCTCAGGTTGTTTACTGTCGGGTCTCGAGTCGCCAACATCACAGAGCATTCGGCAGCTGAATCTGGCCGATGACATCATCATCCAGGGACATCGCATCGAGCTGGGGGAGTTGAAGCTGAATGTCTTCACAGTGATGGGAGCGCAGGACGACCTGGAGGTAAAAACACCTTCACTTCTCTCCGTTACTTCTGATGTGATGAAGAAATAAAGTTCAATAAAACAAACGTTCAACAAAATGTCTGTTTGAATGAAGCATGAACTCAAAAATGAGTCTGAAAGTTCATGAGATGGTTAATGACAGGAGAGGAGAGTTTATCTGGAGGTCCGACACATCTGTTAAACCAGCTGCACTTGACTAATGGCTCCTCTTCTTCAAAAGGAAATTCAATACATTTCAGTCTCATATCGAAGAGCATCATCTCCTTCTAAAGACAGAGACCACAGGACTGAGACATGAAGATGTGATGTAAATCAGTCTGTTCCTCTACTTCCTCCTCTTCCTCCTCCTCCTCCTCTTCCTCCTCCTCCTCCTCCTCAGGTCTCCTCTGATGACAGTAATGCCTCCTTCCTCAACCAGAGATGGAGTCTCTTCTACAGCAGGACAGGAATACAGTAAGACTTTTATTTTGAAATGTTTGATTGAGGAGCAGAACAGCTGATGTTCAGTTCACTGGTGCCTCCTCTCCTCCTTTCTCCTCTCAGGCCGGAGGAGTTGTGGGTCAGAGGAGAACGGCGCTCCCTCCTGGAGGCTCGTCTCTTCCCGGTGCTCCACCCCAGAGGAGGTGCTGTGGGTCTGGAGGGAGGCGTCGGCTGGCTGCTGGGGGGAGGCGGCTGCCCGCGGAGGTGGAGGGAGGCGTGGAGGCTGTCGTTGAAGGAGGTGCTGTCACTCACCCAGCAGAATGCGGAGCTGCAGTGGAGGGAGGAGTTACTGTTCCTGGTGGGGAGGAGGAGAGTGATTGATGCCCTGATGAGTCAGACAGACGTCTGCCTGCTGCCTTGCTTCAGGGCGGCGGTGCTGGGAGGCCAGCAGGGGGCGCTGCTGGAGACACTGGACAACAGTGAGTCATGATTTATATAATAACTGGATTCTTCTTCTTCTTTGTTTCTTTAAAGATACAGAGTTACAGCCTGGAGCCTGGTATAATAGATTCTGGCATGTTAGCTTAGCTTGTTAGCCAGCTAATTACCCAGCAAAAGAATTAGCCTTGGGTTAGCCTACAACAAGATGCCCAGTTGTGCTAACGATGCTAACGGGGGCGTATGTTTGCTGCAGTTATTAAACCGGCTTGCACCAAAGTCTCAGCTCCACACAGGCCCCTCCTCTTTGACCATTTTTGGATTAGCAGGGAGTTAGGGGCGGAGTCATACACTGCCAAGATGGCGATGGTGCAGCTGAGTTTCAAAACCGCTCTTCAGAAACCTGTGGGTGACGTCCATCTTTATTTACAGCCTGTGACCAGGAGCTGTAAACATCACAGATGAATATGTTCGTTCTTTTTTCAGTTGCAGCAGGGAGCAGGGAGCAGGGGGCGGAGCCAGGTGCAGAGCTGGACGTGGCCGCGCGCTGTCTCTCGTGTATAGCTGATGTGCTGGTGTGTATGGCGGGGGGGAGGGGAGGTCTGAGGAGTGGACCTGCGGCTAAC
>NW_019522472.1:1690-2975 GCF_002814215.2 Seriola lalandi dorsalis | reverse complement strand
TTGGTCGTCAGATAAAGAGCTGTGTTTCCTGTGACCGCCCCCCACAGGCCAGACCTGCTGGTGCGGGCAGCGAGGCACTACGAGGGCGCCGGACAGGTGCTGCTGCGACAGGCTGTGATGTCATCACAGAGGTTCATCTCCATTGGTCAGGGTGAAGTTCCGCCCCTCGAGGAGTGGCAGGAAGTGGAGTGTCCGGCCAGACTGGACCTGGCAGGTGAGTCCAGGGGATGTTAGAAAAACAGTCACAATATCACAGAAGAAACAAAACAAAACAAAATATTCAGTTAGTTAATCGTGACTTGACAAAATATTAAAAATGCAAAAGAGTCAAAACTGAAAATGTTTCTAGTTCAATTTAGAAAAAACGGAAATTAACAGAAAACAAATAATATAAAAAAACAGATTAATCAGTTTTGAAGAGACGTGATCAAGAAGAATCAGATAATGGCAAAGCTAGAAGTTTTGTGAGAGGGAGAGTTAGCTTAGCTTAGCATAAAGACTGGGAACAAACATGAATGCACGGAGAAATCATGTTTCACTGACACGTTGAACAGCCTCCTCCGTGTGTTTCAGGCGGGTGGAGTGACACACCTCCCATCGCCTTTGAGCATGGCGGCTCTGTGACCAACGCCGCCGTTAGGATTGATGGGAAGCGTCCCATCGGTGCCAGAGCCCGTCGCATCGCAGAGCCCCGCCTCCTGCTGGTCAGCTACGCCGGAGGGCGGGAGAGTGGGGTTTCCATGGAGACAGTGTGCAACAGCCTGGATGACCTGAGGGACTACTGTCAGCCGCACGCACCTGGTAGGAGACGGACTGTTTACTGTTTACTTTTTCTTCAAAGTAAAAGTCTTATCACTTCCTGTTATTATGTCACATACCGTAACAGTTGAAGTTTTCCCTCATAGCTCCACCCCCCACACCTGTTCCACCTGCTGTGTGTGTGTGTGTGCACGTGTTACAGGAGCCCTGCTGAAGGCGGTGTGTGTGTGCAGCGGCCTGGTTTCCCTCTCCTCCCAGCATTCTCTGGGGGATCAGCTGATGCAGAGGTGGGGGGGGGGGTTGGAGCTCCACAGCTGGTCAGTGCTGCCCACTGGATCTGGACTGGGTGAGAAACAACAACACATGACCAAAACACTGCAGGAGTTTTATTGTGAAAATATCAAAACAAACCTGTTAACTTGTGACCTTGTCCTGCAGGGACCAGCAGTATCCTGGCGGGGGCGCTGTTGGCTGCAGTCTACAGATGTACCGGACGAACCTACAACACAGACTCCCTCATCCACGC
>NW_019522472.1:0-409 GCF_002814215.2 Seriola lalandi dorsalis | reverse complement strand
GAAGTTCGTTCAGGGTGTTCCTGAGAGATCGTGTCCACGAGAACGAGACAGATGGACTGATGAGCTGAAAACAAAATGGCTGCCGCTCTGACTGTCGCCGGGTCCAGTCTATTGATGGATATATTTATATTCATGCAAATGTTTATATTACTACAGTATGTGTCTACAGAGTTGATCTAAACCAGGTTATTAAACCAGATCCATGTGAATGAATCACACCTGATACTCCACAGACAGATTTTCACACCTCAACAGTCATTTAACCCTCCTCTGGTCGAACCGACTCTGACTGTTTCAGTTCGTCATGTCCTACATTTCCCAGCAGCCCTTTCACCGAACCTCCCTCCCTGTGCCCAGGCTCTCTGTCCAGACTGGGTCGGTGTCTGGACCGCTCGTGGCAGCAGAAGAA
>NW_019522471.1:0-1084 GCF_002814215.2 Seriola lalandi dorsalis | reverse complement strand
ACTATACTATGACTTTTTATGACATTTTTTATGCATAACTATTGTACTACGACTTTTTATGCCTCACTATACTATGACTTTTTTTTATCACTTTTTATGCCTTACTATACTATGACTTTTTTATCACTTTTCATGCCTTACCTTTACTATGACTTTTTATGCCTTACTATACTATGATGTTTTTATAACTTTTTATGCCATACTGTACTATGACTTTTTATAATCACTTTTTATGCCTCACTATACTATGACTTTTTTATGACTTTTTATGCCTTAATATACTATTACTTTTTTATGACTTTTTATGCCTTACTATACTATGACTTTTTTATCACTTTTTATGCCTTACTATACTATGACTTTTTTATCACTTTTTATGCCTTAATATACTATTTCATTTTTATGAATTTTTTATGCCTAACTATATCATGAATTTTTATGCCTTACTATACTATGACTTTTTTATCACTTTTTATGCCTTAATATACTATTACTTTTTTATCACTTTTTATGACTTACTATACTATGATGTTTTTATAACTTTTTATGCCATACTACACTATGACTTTTTTTTATCACTTTTTATGCCTTACTATACTATGACTTTTTTTTATCACTTTTAATTCCTTACTATACTATGACTTTTTTTTATCACTTTCTATGCCTTACTATACTATGACTTTTTATGCCTTACTATACTATGACGTTTTTATAACTTTTTATGCTTTACTATACTATGACTTTTTTATGACATTTTATGATTTACTATATTATGACTTTTTATGCCTTACTATACTATGACTTTTTTTTTATCACTTTTTATGCCTTAGTATACTATCACTTTTTTTATCACTTTTTATTCCTTACTATATTATCACTTTTTATGCCTTACTATACTATGACTTATTTATGATATTTTATGATTTACTATATTATGACTTTTTATGCCTTACTATACTATGATTTTTTATGATATTTTATGATTTACTATATTATGACTTTTTATGCCTTACTATACTATGACTTTTTTTTATCACTTTTTATGCCTTACTATACTATGACTTTTTTATGACTTTTCATGCCT
>NW_019522470.1:6303-7352 GCF_002814215.2 Seriola lalandi dorsalis | reverse complement strand
TACCCCTTCTCCACTACTCAATTATCAATCTTTCTCCCCAAACATATATATTTACATAAAAAAGAAAAAAAAAGAAGTAGAAAATAAATAGATTAAATAAACAAATACATAAATCATTTATCATTTATGAAAACACCAGAGTATTAAAGCCCTTCTTCCTCCCTGTACCTCGTGAAAACCATGTGTGTGAACCGCTTTTTAAACTGGATCATGCTTGGACACTGCTTGAGCTCCACAGTCTGTTCCACAGCCTGGGATGAATGGATGAATGAATGGATGAATGAATGAATGAATGAATGAATGACCTGCTGAAGTTCACTCGGCTGGTTGAATGAGTGAATGAGTCACTGACTCTGTCATCAGACCTGCTGTGTCTGTAACATGTGAGGAGATGTGAAACTACACTGAGGTGGTTCTTACATCTTCTTATGCATCACACTTCAAATAAACACTTCAAATAAAACACAGAAGAAGAAGAAAATATCTTTAGCTTTAAACCTGAGTTCAGGTGACTCACATTTTTAAAGCAGCGGTGGAACTTCCTAAGAACGTTCTGAGTGGAACGAAGTTTGAATATTATTCAGTTCCTCTGGTGGATGAACTCTTCAGCTGAGCTCATTTTAAAGCGTTTACAGTGCAGAGGTGACAGACGCTGATAACGTGAGTTTAACTATAGTTTCCTTGAATGCACCAACAAGGTCGTTTCTCTCAAAACAATCCCACAGAACTTCACTATCACACAATATGGCAGGTCAGGAAACCGGAGGATTTGTTGAATGGCTCTGAAGGATTGAAAACACGTGTCAGTCGTCTCCCGTCACACTGACGTCCCTTTAAACTGCAGAGCTTCTCACTCAGACGCTGGACGCACACGAACGCACCACGCTGAGCAGAGACACACGGTTTAATCAAACAGACAAACACTTCCTGCCGGTGAAACGTCTTTATGATTTATTATTCACTGAAGGGAAATCAATCTGCAGAGGAAACAGTAGGAAGGAGGAAACTGTTGAGAATATGTGTGTGTGTGTGTGTGTGTGTGTGTGTGT
>NW_019522470.1:1880-2682 GCF_002814215.2 Seriola lalandi dorsalis | reverse complement strand
ATTTTGGGTCATTCAGGGTCATTCTGGATCATTCAGGGTCATTCTGGGTCATTTTGGGTCATTCAGGGTCATTGTGGGTCATTTTGGGTCATTCAGGGTCATTGTGGGTCATTTTGGGTCATTCAGGGTCATTCTGGATCATTCAGGGTCATTCTGGGTCATTTTGGGTCATTCAGGGTCATTTTGGGCCATTCAGGGTCATTCTGGGTCATTTTGGGTCATTTTGGGTCATTCTGGGTCATTTTGGGTCATTCAGGGTCATTGTGGGTCATTTTGGGTCATTCAGGGTCATTCTGGGTCATTTTGGGTCATTCTGGGTCATTGTGGGTCATTGTGGGTCATTCAGGGTCATTCAGGGTCATTCAGGGTCATTCTGGGTCATTCTGGGTCATTGTGGGTCATTGTGGGTCATTGTGGGTCATTGTGGGTCTTTCTGGACGGACGGTTGGAGCAGAGAAGCTCCAAACTCTGAACGCTGTGGCGAGCGTTCGGTGTGAAAGCTGATCCGTGTGTTTACCTCTGCGGCTGATAGACTCCATTAAAATTTAATCTGTTTGATTCGCATCAGTGACGCTACAAGCAACTTACGCTAATATACTGCAGGTGATGTCATTTAGATACTTTCAAATATGAAGGCGGGAAAAAAAGGTTTAAAGGGTTAAATATGAGGAAACACTGTCTCCTTTCACAATAAAAGCGAACTAAACCAGAGTTAGTAAAACATGAGGCGACGTTACGTTACGCAGGAAGTTTGTCACTTTTCTTCTTTGGTGCTTTGAAATCAGCTGAATTACACAACATA
>NW_019522469.1:5850-6530 GCF_002814215.2 Seriola lalandi dorsalis | reverse complement strand
GTGTGTGTGTGTGTGTGTGTGTGTGTGTTTTGTCCATCCATCACGTAGACCAGATGCTAATCAGCCGCCATCAGTGACCACTTCCTCTCTCTGCAGAGCTCTCAGCCAATAGGACAACAGATAGAGGAGATGGCTTCATATGTAAACACTGTAGATCCTGTTACTCCCTCCAACACACACACACACACACACACACACACACACACACACACACACACACACACAGTAACCCTGCCATCTCCTCCCAAACCTCAGCAGGACTCAGTCTGTCATTACTGACCCACATCACAGACCAGCTCCCTCCTCCTTTAGTTTCTTTCTAAAAATCGACTTACTTTTCTGGACAGGTGCAAGCAGCTGTGTGTGTGTGTGCGTGTGTGTGTGTGTGTGTGTGTGTGTGTGTGTGTGTGTGTGTGGTGACTCACCCCGTTCCTCAGCCAGAGAGATGAGTCCTGCTTTGAGACCAGCTCAGATGACCGGACATCATCTGAACAAACAAACAAACTTTCACTTTAACTCGACTGGATCTTCACACATACAAACATCGGAAAACAGCGTTACCTGTCCCAGGTGTGTCTGTCAGCTCGTTGCTAGGAGACGATGATGGACAGCTCATGATCATGTACTCAGCATCTTCCACTGGAAAGACATGACAGACACACAAACACACACACACACAC
>NW_019522469.1:3216-5034 GCF_002814215.2 Seriola lalandi dorsalis | reverse complement strand
AGCCTCCTCTCTTCTGATTGGCTCACCGACCTGTTGTTACTAGAGCTGCAGAGAGAAGCCTGAGAGAGGAGATATAAAACTACACTGAAATGGTTTTTATATCTTCTGATGGATCAACACTTCAAATAAAACACAGAAGAAGAAGAAACACGGAGCTTTAATGTGACATATCGAAGTACTTTTCTTTTTATGAAACTTTACATTTCTACTCCAGAACATTTCTTTACATTTTACTAATGAAACCTTAATTACTTATTACACAAATATGATAATAAACATGCTGATGAAAGAAAAGCTGAAAAAACTGGTCAATTAACTAATCCATTAGTTAATTAACACGATTTTAATAATCATTTAAAGACTTTTCATGGCTCCAGCTTCTCAAGTGAGAAATTTTGCTGCTTTTCTTTTTAATAATTTTAATTTATCTGTTCATCGTTTATTGATTTTATTTTTGGATTTTTTTAGAAACAAAATAATCAATTAATTCATGGAGAAAATAATCAGCAAATTCATCCATAATGAAAATAATCCTTAGTTTCAGTCTTGTACAAAATAATTAAAACCAACTCCATCAGTAAAATGTTGCTTTTACATGAATGTATCAGTGATAATAATCTAATTATATGACATATGAACGTGTAACAGTCACATGGGACGTTTCTGCATTAAGTACGTTTCCTTTTAACACTTTAAGTATATTTTGATTATACTAAATACTTAGGTAACATTTTTAATGCATAACTTTTACAGAGTATAAGTACTTTTACTGAAGTAAAGTAAAGTACTGAAAGCAGCAGTTGCTACTAGAATTTGTGTTCGCTGAGAGATGGAGACTTGGTTTCTGTACTGAGCCACGATTGTTAGTTATTTTTTATCTGCCATTTACTGCTGGTTGTGTATCTTTAAACTAGTCCATTAAACTGACATATAGACTGATGGGACAGATGTTTCCGATGGGACTGATGGGACAGATGTTTCCGATGGGACTGATGGGACAGATGTTTTCGATGGGACTGATGGGACAGATGTTTCCGATGGGACTGATGGGACAGATGTTTTCGATGGGACTGATGGGACAGATGTTTCCGATGGGACAGATGTTTCCGATGGGACTGATGGGACAGATGTTTCCGATGGGACTGATGGGACAGATGTTTCCGATGGGACTGATGGGACAGATGTTTTCGATGGGACAGATGTTTCCGATCAGTTAGTTTTTCTCTTTAGGGTTTTAGGTTTTAGGATCGAGGTGTTTTGTGGCTGAAATAATATTTGTAACGGCAGTTTCTGAAGTTTATCACCCATTACTGTTGTTATGTTTGTATTTTATTTTGTGTGAAATGAGAGAATGAAGTGAAAGTATCTGAGTTGTTCCTGCAGCAGCTCAGAGTCTCAGAGGAAACTCCAGGGGAAGAATGAGCATCAGACTTTATCTGATCTCTGTAACACTGAGTCATCTGTTGACAGTGGATCAGAGCCAGGACTCATGTTTGATTACAGTATCACACACACACACACACACACACACACACACACACACACACACACACACACAGACAAACTGTCTTTATTTCTGTCTCATCTCGTCTTTAATCTTTAACTCCTGGAAAATATTATTCTCACTTTTCCTGCGAATAAAACCAGAGACATCAACTGTCTCGATCTCACCTACACCTGTAAAGTTTTGTGACTGTATCTTGGAGGTTGTGACGTTGTCATGGTGACAGACTGAACCTTTTAACTTTAGTGTTTGTTGTATTTTGTGTGTAAATTTAATTTATCTAAAAAAAAAAAACTATAAACAAAAAGAATCAT
>NW_019522469.1:1027-2098 GCF_002814215.2 Seriola lalandi dorsalis | reverse complement strand
GTGTGTGTGTGTGTGTGTGTGTGTGTGTGTGTGTGTGTGTGTGTGTGTGTGTGTGTGTGTGTGTTGTTACGTCACTTAAAAACTCAAGGTCCCTGCACAAAATTGGGAATCAGGAAGTAAAAATGATACAGAACAAACACTGACGGAAAATTCTCCACAAACAGGGAATTTTTCATTGATTTGATCTGTTTAAAAAAGTTCTGCAACCTCCTCCTTTAACCGAAACAACTTCTAGAACCACCTCTGCACTGACCATAAGAACCACCTACAGGACCCGTAGAGCTGAATAAATGAGATAGAATAGAACCACCTCTAGGAGCAGTAGAACCTCTTCAGTGAGCACATCCTGGACAATCTCTAGACCCATTCAGTATCCTAAAGGATGAAGAGAAGCTCTTCGTGATTTCTAAAACAACCAAAAGGAAACTGGCAAACTTCCTTAGGACCGCGTCCAGAACCACCCACAGGACATTGACCATGGACCACCAGAACCTTCAAAACTACAGCCGTCTAAAAGACACTTTGAACCTCCTTAACTAGGACATACTAAATGACCGCTATCACCCTGGATCACTAGAACCACCAGGAGGAAGCTAACACTCTAATATGACTACTACAATGACTTTAAGGACGACAAGAACCTCCTCCAGACAACTAAAACCACCTAAAACAACCCTATTAATGATCACTAGAACGTCCTCAGTGATGAGAACCTCCTTAATGACCACTAGAACCATGTAAAGGATCTCTACAGCCACCAAAAGGAACTTTAGAACCTCCGTCTGACCACTAGAACCACCTAAACCACCCCTAGATCCTCCTACTTCACCAATAAAACATCTTTTAAGGACGACTAGAACTTCCTCAGGAGACTCCCCTCACTAGAACATCTTCAGCAAACACTAGAACTTCCTACATGACTACAAAAACACTTCAGGCACTACAAGAATCTCCCAAAACACCAATATTTCTGACCACCAGAACCACCTAAACCACCCCTAGAACCTCTTATATCACCACTTTAAGGATGACTGGAACCTCCTTAAGAAAAGTCACATTTCTGACCACTAG
>NW_019522468.1:4469-5526 GCF_002814215.2 Seriola lalandi dorsalis | reverse complement strand
AGTCACCGCTACTCACCTGGAAAGGGGAGGGTGTGTGAGTTTGTGTGTGTGTGTGTGTGTGTGTGTGTGTGTGTGGGTGTGTGTGTGTGTGTGTATGTAGAAGCTAAAGGAGGGATCAAGTCACAGCACACAGTCATATTCACTCAGTTGCTCTCAGTCTCACTGTCGTTCACATCTCTCTCCTGCACACACACACTGAAACACTGAACACACTCACACACACACTGAAACCCTGCGCACACACACACACACACACAGGCAGACTCTCACACGCTCTCAGAGGAATTTAAGGGTGAATGAGTGAGTGTCGGACCAGACTGCCGTGAAGGAGCAAAGACAAGACACAGAAGAGAAAGTGGACGTTTGTTTTGTTGGAACTTTTGTTTTTTAAAAACTTGGACACAAGTTTTTTTTTTTCCTTCACTGCAGGTGGAGACAAAGAGTTTAACTAAACTCTGAACAAAGCAGAAAGCACTTGTGTTTTTTTGTTTTTATTGTTGGACTTTGGGACGTGGACTGAGAGAGAGCGCAGTGAGAGGTTTGTTTGATCACTAATCTCCTTCTATCCAGTCATAAATTTCCTAACAAGCTCCATTGTTCTGAACTGCTTACGGTGTGTTTGTGTGACTCCTGAGCAAGGTGAACAGCTGTAAAGTGTGTGTTATGTAATGTTATATATATCAGCATGTGGCTTTATAGGACCGAGGACCAGGATCTGGACTCTGGGCAGATCTGGATTCTTATTTTCTTTTGAATCTTTTTTATTTTCCGGCTGTTTCTGGATGACTGCTCACGTCACAGTCTGTGAGGCAGCACAGGTGAAAGGATCTGGATCAGTCCAGACAACAGAGGGTGGACTCTGAGTGTGATGTAGTCCGCAGGTTTGGACCTGATACTGAACCAGCAGAACCACCGGCAGTTTGTTTTGTTATCTGGGTTTTTTTTTTTTAAGGTGGAATGGAGAGATACAGTAGCTTCAGAGGCTGGAATCTTCCAGGTGTGTTTTTCTGTCAAAAGGCAGGACCCTGAGCCTGACACCCCCCCCCCCCCCCCCCCC
>NW_019522468.1:0-3147 GCF_002814215.2 Seriola lalandi dorsalis | reverse complement strand
ACTGCTACGCTGCCAGGGCTAAGAGCTGCTCCGAGTGTATACAGGCGGGAAAAGGCTGCGCCTACTGTCCTGATGAGGTGAGAGCAGAAACAGCAGAAGAAGAACGGAGTTCTGTCTGTTAAATTCAATTCAATACAAATCTTTATTGATATAGCCACTGGGAACAGTTACGTTTATATATATATATATATATATATATGGAGCTGTCAGCTGAGATTTACTCAGTTGTCATGGCGATGACCCAACCCCCCCCATCACCCATGAGCACTGCTGCCGAAGAATGTGTTCATATAGTTCCTGTAGCTCTGTTTCTACATTTTATGTAAATTTAATGGACAATAAAGTTTTATGTTACAGTATACTGTCATATATGATTGACGAGGCCATCGTCATGACGACCAGCCGCATCACTGACCAAACCTCTGTCCTCAGACCTTTAACGGGCCTCGCTGCGACCTGTTGGGGAACATCAAGGCTCACGGCTGCAGCGCGCTGAGGATCATCACGGCGCAGAGCAGTATGAAGATGGAGAAGGTAAGACGCCATCACTCTCACTTCTCTAACAGTCACGCCATCGTTCTCTGGTCTGACCTTCATCACCCGAACCTTCCTCCTCCTCCTCCTCTCTGCTCAGGCACAGATGATCGACACCGGGCTTCAGCAGTCTCAGGTGTATCCTCAGCAGATGAGCATGACCTTCCTGGCTGGAGAGGAGAAGCAGATGGACATTGAGGTGTTCGCTCCGACCAAAGGTCCCCTGGATCTCTACATCCTCATGGACTTCTCCAACTCCATGGAGGATGATCTGGACAACCTGAAGAGGATGGGTGAAGAGCTGGGTGAGTGGCGTGCTGTGCTGTGGTGAGGTGTGGTGAGGTGTGGTGAGGTGTGGTGAGTGGGAGGAGTCGGTGTGATACTGACAGACTGTGTGTCCTGCAGCTTCGGTGGTGGGGGATCTGTCGAACGACTACACCATCGGCTTTGGAAAGTTTGTGGACAAAGTGATCGAGCCTCAGACCGATATGAGACCGTCCAAGTAAGAGAGCATGTGAGTGAAGGAGGTTTAGAGTGTGTGTGGAGGAGCGTTACCTGACTGTCCCGTCTCTCCTCCTCAGACTCAAACAGCCGTGGCCCAGGAGTGATCCTCCGTTCTCTTTCCAAAACGTCATCAAACTCACCAGCAACAAGGATTTCTTCAACAGTGAGCTGCGTAACGAGAAAATCTCTGGAAACCTGGACGCTCCTGAAGGAGGCTTCGACGCCATCCTGCAGGCTGCAGTCTGTAAGGTGAGTGAGACCAGATCACTGTGCTGGTTCTCCTGGTCTGGACCTGGACCTGGACCTGGACCACACGACACACACAGTTAGGGACCGGCTTTTAGAGTCATGTTTCTAATGGTGTAATAACTCCTGGATCTCTTCCTGCTCTGTTCTCCGTGTTTTCCCTCCAGGATCAGATCGGCTGGAGGAACCACAGCACACACCTCCTGGTCTTCTCCACGGAGTCGGCCTTCCACTACGAGGCCGACGGAGCCAACGTGCTGTCGGGAATCCTGCGGCGCAACGACGAGAAGTGCCACCTGGACGCAAAGGGTAAATACACGGAGGACATAAACCAGGATTACCCCTCCATACCCACACTGGTGCGTCTGTTGAAAAAACACAACATCATCCCCATCTTCGCCGTCACCAACCACTCCTACACCTACTACAAGGTCGGTCTTCGTCTTCGTCAGAGTTATGAAACATGGAGTCCGCTCTCGTGTCAGAGTTCAGGATTTGTCGTTTGTTTCCTGTGTAGAAACTGAAGGAGTATTTCCCCATCGCTGAGGTCGGCCTGCTGCAGGAGGATTCAGCCAACATCCTGCAGGTCATGCAGACAGCCTTCAAGGTAAAGCCCCCCCCCACTCTGCCGTCTGTCAGGTGGAGACAAACTTCTGTGGACTGACGTTCTCATGTCTCTCCTCCAGAGTATCCGCTCGAAGATGAGCATCCAAGAAGAGGAGAGACACAAGGCCTTCAAGGCTCATTTCCTGACCAGCAGTGGACAAGTGGCCGAATATGGAGCCTTTGATTTCAAGCCCGGTTCCATAGTAAGAGAAAACACAGACGCACAGTCATGGATAAGATGAGATCAGTCCTTTATTAGTCTCACAGTGGGGACGTCTGCAGTGATACAGCAGCAAGAAGAAAACTGCAAAATGTCAAATACTTCAAAAAGATAAATAAGAGAAAATAATAAATCTGTAGAATGAGATATTCACACTTCATTTACTCCCTATATCTGATAATTAAACATTCAATTCAACATCCCAGCATCAAACTGGGTCACATGACCGACCGACACTCTGTGCACCTGACGTGAACTAAAAACGTTTGTGTGTGTGTGTGTGTGTGTGTGTGTGTGTGTGTGTGTGTGTGTGTGTGTGTGTGCAGGGTAAGTTGAAGATGAAACTCAGAGCGCAGCGGATGATCGACGAGACTCCGGTGTGTCAGGCGAATCCCAGTGAGAGGGAGGGGATCATTAGGGTCAAACCTACGACCTTCAGCAATGCTGTCAACGTTAAGGCCTCCATCCTGTGTCCGAAATGCGACTGTGAGAAGGTGAACACACACACACACACACACACACACACACACACACACACACACATACACACATTAACTCTGACACACACCAGGTCCGGTCGAGGTCATCCACTCACTGTCCTCTGTCCTCTGTCCCCCAGAATCCCATCCTTAAAGCTCCCAGGTGCAACGGTCACGGAGACCTGGTGTGTGGGAAGTGTCGCTGCTACGACGGCTGGTCAGACTTTAATGACTCGTTATGTTTACCTGGGTTCTGGTTCCTCCCCTTCCCCTCCAGGCTCTGAGTTTTTGTGTCTTTGCGTCCTTCAGGCTCGGCACGTTCTGCAACTGCTCCGCCAGCGCCTCGGCTCTGGACACCAGCCAGTGCATGGGCCCCAACATGAAGGAGCCGTGCTCAGGTAACGGAGAATGTCTGGCGTGTGGAACCTGCGTGTGCTACAACCCCGACAAGTACGAGGGGCCCTACTGTCAGTACGACAAGACCCAGTGTCCGCGAAACGGAGGCTTCCTCTGCAACGGTACGACACTGTGATGAAGTGTGTGTGTGTGTGTGTGTGT
>NW_019522467.1:2517-3709 GCF_002814215.2 Seriola lalandi dorsalis | reverse complement strand
GCCCCGCCTCCTCGCCGCTCTCTTTGTCCGGCTTCTCGTTGATGGGACAGAAGGACGGACGGCGAGACTGGAGGAAGACAACAGAACCACAACAGACTGTAGACCGGATTATACACAGACCCACATCTGGTCCAGGTCTCAGGACCATGAACCAGGAAACACACCAGCACCTGTGTGGGTTTGATCAGCTGATCATGAGTCAGCAAAACTAATCCGGCCAAGACCCGGGCCACAGGCTTGTTTTCTTCTGGTCCAGAGTCCGCCGGGTCCCCCGGCCTACGGTGGCCCTGAAGCTCAGCACACTGCAGCTTCAGGAAACACCTGAGCTGCAGAGACTCAACACACAGGAAGTGTTTCCAGGGGACACTAAACAGTGACGGACCAGGCTGGGAGGCACTCACATGGATGTGTTATAGTAATCTTCAATTTCAATAGTCACAAAGCTTTGAACAGCAAGTGTCCCAGCCTGGTCCGTCACTGTTTAGTGTCCCCTGGAAACACTTCCTGTGTGTTGAGTCTCTGCAGCTCAGGTGTTTCCTGAAGCTGCAGTGTGCTGAGCTTCCGGGTCACCGCTAACGGCCCAAGTCTGGCCCGGACACGGCCTGATGGTCAGATGTTATCTCCACATCTGGACCCGTTCTGGCGCTCACACAGAAAACCTTCCAGCTGTGTGTCAATACAGCAGCTGGAATCTGCCCAGATGTGGAAGTATACGGACCAGAATCCACATGTTGAGGCAGATGTTTCATTTTCATGTTTGTCATTACATCATCAACAGACGGTGAAATTTAAATTTTAACTATTGTTTCAGGTTTAACAGGATTTTTTTTTACCATCTTTATCATCAGCAAAATCGAGACGTGTAGAAACGTGGAACGCCAACTTACACCAACGTACACCTGGTGGACACCTCAGCCTCACTTCCTGTTTTAAAAGAAGCATTAATAAACTCTCAGGTGATCATCAGGGTTTTAGTTCGTTTGATTCATTTAAATCTGTTTCCATTCCATGTGTATGTTTCTCTCTTTCTCTCTTTCTGTTTGATGTCATTTTTATTAGTTTTCTCTCCTGCATAAAAACCATAAACATCGAATCTGTTTGATGTGTGTGAATAAATAACAGATATCATCAGTCAACAGCTGCTGTGTGTGTGTGTGTGTGTGTGTGTGTGTTTGTTTGTTTGTGCGTGTGC
>NW_019522467.1:0-1804 GCF_002814215.2 Seriola lalandi dorsalis | reverse complement strand
TATTTTCTATTTAATCTTTAAAGGGATTTTTCCCTCGACTGCAGGAAGGAACATTTACATCCATTCATTGATTATTTCCCTGCTCGTCATCTGCAGCTGATCACAGTGAAAATATCAGTTTTCCATTTAGAATGAAAAACCATCTGATTCTGAACGAACTGATTATCAACAATTTGATCAATTTTAACAATTTATCAAACAAAATTAATATTTCAACCATTCGTTTAAATCATTATTCCATTTTATATTTTTATTTATTTTGTACAAAGTGCTTTTTCATTATTGATTCATGTTTTGATTAATTACCTGATTAATGGATCAGTTGTTTCATCACTGGATCTGGATCTCAGATAAAATGATTTATTATTATTATGGATATAAAGTCAGATAAAGTGTTTCAGCTGCGACTCTCCACTGTCTCTGTTTCCAGCAGGAACCAGGAGCCGGTCTGTTCTACTGGGACCTGACTCATCGACTGACTGTAGAACCACAGGCTCAGGAAAACCTCCAGGAACCAGAACCACCAGAGATCAGCTGCTGAGATCAGAGAGGAGGAGGAGGAGGAGGAGGAGGAGGAGGAGGAGGAGGAGGAAGAGGAGGACTTCTTCTTACCATCTGCCCCCCGGTGTGGCGTTGCTGCTGGTGGTCGAACATGGCCGAGTCCAGCGACAGCCCCCTCCTGGCCCAGTACTTGCTGGAGAACATCATCATGGCGGGCTGCATCCTGGGAACTGGCTCCAGGTCCTTCATCACATGGGACGAGGCCATGGGGAACCAGTGGGTGTACGAGTACCAGGGCTCCAGCCTGCTGAGTCTGCTGCGCTGCTCCTCACACTGACGCTCACAGACGGTCTGTCGGCCCGGCGCCGGCCCGCCCCTGCTTATATATTGACACAGGAGGGGAGGGGGAGGGGAGGCGATGATGATGTTTGTATGAAGCAGAGGGAGATAAAGCTCCGCCCTCAGGAACCCTCCTGGCCCAGTACTTGCTGGAGAACATCATCATGGCGGGCTGCATCCTGGGAACTGGCTCCAGGTCCTTCATCACATGGGACGAGGCCATGGGGAACCAGTGGGTGTACGAGTACCAGGGCTCCAGCCTGCTGAGTCTGCTGCGCTGCTCCTCACACTGACGCTCACAGACGGTCTGTCGGCCCGGCGCCGGCCCGCCCCTGCTTATATATTGACACAGGAGGGGAGGGGGAGGGGAGGCGATGATGATGTTTGTATGAAGCAGAGGGAGATAAAGCTCCGCCCTCAGGAAACAACATGAGAGACACATCAGGAGGAGGTTTGATGGAGCTCGAGTCTGAGCTGGACCTTTCTGATCCAGATCTGATCCTGATTCAGATTCAGATTCAGATTCAGATCCAGTTTGATCCTGATCCTGATCCTGATCCTGATCTGATCCTGACTCAGATTCAGATTCAGATTCAGATTCAGATTCAGATTCAGATTCAGATCCTGATCCATATTCTGAACCCGATTCTGATCCTGATGCAGATCCTGATCCAGTTTCTGATTCTGATACTGATCCAGTTTTGATCCTGATCCTGATTCAGATTCAGATCCTGATCCATATTCTGAACCTGATTCTGATCCAGATCCAGATCCAGATCAAGAACCTTTGATAAAACATGGTGGTCCTGCAGTTCTCTTTTCTTTGTAGATTTCTTTCTGCAAACACAGAACACAAAGTTTAAAGCTCCATCCAGTCTAAAGGTTTTCTGGAACTTTGTGATGTCACAACAAAGCAGTCACCAAGCCCCGCCCACCTGGACCCACCATCCAAACCTTGCGGGAT
>NW_019522466.1:0-959 GCF_002814215.2 Seriola lalandi dorsalis | reverse complement strand
ACTATACTATGACTTTTTATGACTTTTTATGCCTTAATATACTATGACATTTTTATGACTTTTTATGCCTTACTATACTATGACTTTTTATGCCTTATTATACTATGACATTTTTATGACTTTTTATGCCTTACTATACTATGACTTTTTATGCCTTACTATACAATGACGTTTTTATGACTTTTTATGCCTTATTATACTATGACGTTTTTTTTAACTTTTTATGTCTTACTATACTATGACGTTATGACTTTTTATGTCTTACTATACTGTGACGTTTTTATGCCTTACTATACTATGACGTTTTCATGACTTTTTATGCCTTACTATACTGTGACTTTTTATGTCTTACCATACTATGACGTTTTTATGACTTTTTATGTCTTACTATACCGTGACGTTTTTATGCCTTACTATACGATGACGTTTTTATGACTTTTAATGCCTTACTATACTATGACATTTTTATGACTTTTAATACCTTACTATACTATGACATTTTGTGCCTCACTATACTATGACTTTTTATACCTTACTATAATATGACGTTTTTTTCACTTTTTATGCCTTACTATACTATGACGTTTTTATGACTTTTAATGCCTTACTATACGATTACTTTTTTTTTACTTTTTATGTCTTCCTATACTATGAAGTTTTTATGACTTTTTATGTCTTACTATACTGTGACGTTTTTATGCCTTTCTATACTATGAAGTTTTTATGACTTTTTATGCCTTACTATACTGTGACTTTTTATGTCTTACCATACTATGACGTTTTTATGACTTTTTATGTCTTACTATACTGTGACGTTTTTATGCCTTACTATACTGTGACGTTTTTATGACTTTTTATGCCTTACTAAACTGTGACTTTTTATGCCTTACTATACTATGACATTTTTATGACTTTTAATACCTTACTATACTGTGACTTTTTATGCCTTACTATACTAT
>NW_019522465.1:1883-2476 GCF_002814215.2 Seriola lalandi dorsalis | reverse complement strand
GGGTTTCATCTTTAACAAGTTGGACAGATTTTACAATTGTAGCACTCATTTAGATTTGTCTTAGTTCTTCCCTGCAGCTATTTACCTCATGTCATAATGTTCCACTGGGAAATACACATTAGTGTCAACGTCTGCAGGATCTGGATGAATTGGGCTTTGGGCAAATTTATTACACACACATATGAACACACACACATGAACACACACATATGAACACACACACATGCACACACACACATGCACAATAGAAGGCGATATATGTCAGAGACACATGAATGTAGGACCAGGGGAAATAAGTGCAATCTGCCTCAGGTCAAATAGACACGGGAACACCATAATAACACCCCATCAATGGAGGCTGGCGCTGCACCACGCCACTTAACCCTGACATCGTGAGAGACAGCCACGGAAATAAACAAAGAGGAGGAGAAACAGAGAGAGAGAGAGAAAGAGAGGGAGAGAGAGAGAGAGAGAGAGAGAGCGGCGGAGCGGTCAATAACAACCATCCACCCCCAGAGCCTGAACTTTTACTGTCTTTGTTTGTGTGGCCAACCTTTTGATTTCAGACAACGAGAGGAGGGAGGAGGGGGGAG
>NW_019522465.1:0-1102 GCF_002814215.2 Seriola lalandi dorsalis | reverse complement strand
GCACTAAATAGATTAATTAGATTCAGATTTAATTAGCAGAATGAGTAAAAGTCAAATAATGTGATTTTAGAACAAAACCACAGAAAAATGAAGGTTACAAGGTTTAAATTGTCAAAACTCAATTTAATTTCCTGCTACAGTAAAATATTGTTGAGATATATTAATGTATTTGTTTTTTTTCCTTAAAATGTTTTCCTTAAACTTAAACTATACATTTTATTATTTTTAATGATTATCAACATTGTCTTCTTCACTGTGTGAATTACATAAAACTTTGGAGGGTCTAAAAGAATAAATGTATAAATACAAATAAATAGATAAAAAGCAAATACATTAAAAAAAAGGAATAAAAAGTTATTAAATTATTTTATTTATTATTATTTATTTATTCAATCTTTCAAAGCGCTTTAAGCCACATTCACTCATTCATGCTGCTTCGATTCATCAGGGGCAATTTGAAGCTCAGTGTCCTGCCCAAGGGCAATTCAGCATCCAGGCTGGAGCAGCCGGGAATCAAACCATCGACCGTTAGTGGACGACCCACTGCACCTCCTGAACCAGCCGCCTCAAGAACTCAACAAAACAATGATTGATATAAAAATAAAATAATAATGAGGCGGTCCACAGAGTGATGAAAGTCGACTTATTTACTGGTTGCTACACTTCCCATAATGCAACACAGAAGTGTCTCTTGTTAAACCCCTCCCTCAATCAAAATGTGATGACATTTATTAATAATAATAATAACTTTATTTATACAGCACTTTTCCTAACAGAGTTTAGCGCCTCAGCGCAGTGGAAGTGAACAATGGCGAGTAAAAGGAATAAAGACGTTTTTCAAACATTATGCAAAAGGATTCGACAAGAGAAGAAGAGAGGCAATAAAATATGTAAGAATAATTAGTATAATTAGGGATAAAACAATATAAATAAAACGCATTTCACTAAAGGATGACAGAAAGAAATGTAAGGCATCGTTTGCTCATGTTTCTGTCACTTGTGCAGATGAAGAAGAGAAACTCTTCCTGGGTGAAACGGGTGAAACGTCCCTTCAGTTGTCCCGACAGGATAATGAGGCTGCAGATATGTGAAACACTAAGCT
>NW_019522464.1:1272-2454 GCF_002814215.2 Seriola lalandi dorsalis | reverse complement strand
GTAAGGCATAAAAAGTCATACTATAGTAAGGCAAAAAAGTCATAGTATAGTAAGGCATAAAAACGTCATAGTATAGTGAGGCATAAAAAGTCATAAAAACGACATAGTATAGTAAGGCATAAAAAGTCATAGTATAGTAAGGCATAAAGAAGTCATAGTATAGTAAGGCATAAAAAGTCATGAAATGGTCATAGTATAGTAAGGCATAAAAATGTCATAGTATAGTAAGGCATAAAAAGTCATAAAAACGACATAGTATACCAAGGCATAAAAAGTCATAGTATAGTAAGGCATTAAAACGTCATAAAATCGTCATAGTATAGTAAGGCATAAGAAGTCATAGTATAGTAAGGCATAAAAAGTCATAAAAACGACATAGTATAGTAAGGCATAAAAAGTCATAAAATCGTCATAGTATAGTAAGGCATAAAAAAGTCATAGTATAGTAAGGCATAAAAAGTCAGATCATAGTATAGTAAGGCATAAAAAGTCATAAAAACGTCATAGTATAGTAAGGCATAAAATGTCATGAAATGGTCATAGTATAGTAAAGCATAAGAAGTCATAGTACAGTAAGGCATAAAAAGTCATACTATAGTAAGGCAAAAAAGTCATAGTATAGTAAGGCATAAAAAGTCATAGTATAGTAAGGCATAAAAGTCATAAAAACGACATAGTATAGTAAGGCACAAAAAGTCATAGTATAAAAAGGCATAAAAAAGTCATAGTATAGTAAGGCATAAAATGTCATAAAAAGTCATAGTATACTAAGGCATAAAAAGTCATAGTATAGTAAGGCATTAAAACGTCATAAAATCGTCATAGTATCGTAAGGCATATAAAGTCATAGTATAGTAAGGCATAAAAAGTCATAAAAACGACATAGTATAGTAAGGCATAAAATGTCATGAAATGGTCATAGTATAGTAAGGCATAAAATGTCATGAAAAGTCATAGTATAGTAAGGCATAAAAAGTCATAAAAACGACATAGTATAATAAGGCATAAAAAGTCATGAAATGGTCATAGTATAGTAAGGCATAAAATGTCATAGTAAACTAAGGCATAAAGAAGTCATAGTATAGTAAGGCATAAAAAGTCATGAAATGGTCATAGTATAGTAAGGCATAAAAACGTCATAGTATAGTAAGGCATAATAAGTCATAAAAACGACATAGTATA
>NW_019522464.1:0-1252 GCF_002814215.2 Seriola lalandi dorsalis | reverse complement strand
TCATACTATAGTAAGGCAAAAAAGTCATAGTATAGTAAGGCATAAAAAGTCATAGTATAGTAAGGCATAAAAAGTCATAAAAACGACATAGTATAGTAAGGCATAAAATGTCATAAAAACGACATAGTATAGTAAGGCATAAAATGTCATAAAAAGTCATAGTATAGTAAGGCATAAAAAGTCATAGTATAGTAAGGCATAAAAAGTCATAAAAACGACATAGTATAGTAAGGCATAAAATGTCATAAAAACGACATAGTATAGTAAGGCATAAAAAGTCATAGTATAAAAAGGCATAAAAAAGTCATAGTATAGTAAGGCATAAAATGTCATAAAAAGTCATAGTATAGTAAGGCATAAAAAAGTCATAGTATAGTAAGGCATAAAAAGTCATAAAAACATCATAGTATAGTAAGGCATAAAATGTCATGAAATGGTCATAGTATAGTAAAGCATAAGAAGTCATAGTACAGTAAGGCATAAAAAGTCATACTATAGTAAGGCAAAAAAGTCATAGTATAGTAAGGCATAAAAAGTCATAGTATAGTAAGGCATAAAAAGTCATAAAAACAAGCCAGTATAGTAAGGCATAAAAAGTCATAAAAACGTCATAGTATAGTAAGGCATAATAAGTCATAAAAACGACATAGTATAGTAAGGCATAAAAAGTAATAAAAACGTCATAGCATACTGAGGCATAAAATGTCATAAAATCGTCATAGTATAGTAAGGCATAAAAAGTCATAAAAACGTCATAGTATAGTAAGGAATATAAAGTCATAGTATAGTAAGGCACAAAAAGTCATAGTATAGTAAGGCATAAAAAAGTCATAGTATAGTAAGGCATAAAAAGTCATGAAAACGACATAGTATAGTAAGGTATAAAAAGTCATAGTATAGTAAGTCATAAAAAGTCGTAAAGACGACAGAGTGTATTAAGGCATGAAAATGATAAAAATGTCACAGTATATTAAGGCATAAAAAGTCATAAAAACGTGATAGTATAGTAAGGCATAAAAAGTCATAGTATAGTGAGGCATAAAAAGTCATAGTATAGTAAGGCATAAAAAGTCATAAAAACGACATAGTATAGTAAGGCACAAAAAGTCATAGTATAGTAAGGCATTAAAACGTCATAAAATTTTCATTGTATAGTGAGGCATAAAAAGTCATAGTATAGTAAGGCATAAAAAGTCATAAAAACGACATAGTATAGTAAGGCACAAAAAGTCATAGTATAGTAAGGCACAAA
>NW_019522463.1:0-719 GCF_002814215.2 Seriola lalandi dorsalis | reverse complement strand
GACGTTTTTTCACATTTTTATGCCTTACTATACAATGATGTTTTTTGACATTTTTATGCCTTACTATATTATGAGATTTTTTGTCATACTATACTATGACATTTTTATGCCTTACTATACTATGACATTTTTTCCACATTTTTATGCCTTACTATACTATGATGTTTTTCCACATTTTTATGCCTTACTATACTATGATGTTTTTTGAAATTTTCATGCCTTACTATATTATGATGTTTTATGCCTTACTATACTATGACGTTTTTTTCACATTTTTATGCCTTACTATACTATGACGTTTTTTCACATTTTTATGCCTTACTATACTATGATGTTTTTTCACATTTTTATGCCTTACTATATAATGACATTTTTTGTCATACTATACTATGACATTTTTATGCCTTACTATACTATGACATTTTTTCCACATTTTTATGCCTTACTATACTATGACATTTTTTTCACATTTTTATGCCTTACTATACTATGATGTTTTTCCACATTTTTATGCCTTACTATACTATGACGTTTTTTTCACATTTTTATGCCTTACTATACTATGATGTTTTTTCACATTTTTATGCCTTACTATACTATGATGTTTTTTGACGTTTTTATGCCTTACTATATTATGATGTTTTTTGTCATACTATACTATGACATTTTTATGCCTTACTATACTATGACATTTTTTCCACATTTTTATGCCTTACTAT
>NW_019522462.1:0-696 GCF_002814215.2 Seriola lalandi dorsalis | reverse complement strand
ATAAAAATGCCAAAAAACATCAAAGTATACCATGGCAGAAAAAAAGCTAAAAAACGTCATAGTATAGTATGGCATAAAACGTCCAAAAACATCATAGTATATTAAGGCATAAAAGGTTGTATAAACAATGTAGTAAGGCAAGGTATAAGACAGAATAATATAATTAGGCATAAAAATGCCAAAAAACGTCAAAGTATACTATGGCAGAAAAAGGCCAAAAATCGTCATAGTATAGTATGGCATAAAACGTCAAAAAAACATCATAGTATATTAAGGCATAAAAGGCTGTATAAACATCCTAGTAAGGCAAGGCATGAGACAAAATAATATAATTAGGCATAAAAATGCCAAAAAACGTCAAAGTATACTATGGCAGAAAAATGCCAAAAAACGTCATAGTATACTATGGCATAAAACGTTAAAAAAACATAATCGTAAATTAAGGCATAAAAGGTCATAAAAACCTCATAGTATGGTTAGGCATGAGACGAAATGATATAATTAGGCATAAAAATGCCAAAAAATATCAAAGTATACTATGGCATAAAACGTCAAAAAAACATCATAGTATATTAAGGTATAAAAGGTCATAAAAACCTCATAGTATGGTTAGGCATTAGGCAAAATGATATAATTAGGCATAAAAATGCTAAAAAGCGTCTTAGTGTAATCAACTATAAGAAGCCAGAAGCTAGA
>NW_019522461.1:0-1197 GCF_002814215.2 Seriola lalandi dorsalis | reverse complement strand
TTTTATGCCTTACTATACAATGACGTTTTATGTTATTTTTATGCCTTTATATACTATGATGTTTTTTCACCTTTTTATGCCTTACTATGCTATGACTTTTTTCACCTTTTTATGCCTAACTATACTATGACTTTTTATACCTTATTATACTATGACGTTTTATGCTGTTTTTTGCCTCCCTTTACTATGATGTTTTTTCACCTTTTTGTGCCTTACTATACTCTGACGTTTTTTTACTTCAGTAGACTATGACGTTTTTTTAACCTCTTTATGCCTTACTATACTTTGATGTTTTATACCTTACTATACTATGACGTTTTTTCACCTTTTCGTGCCTTACTATACTATGACGTTTTTTGATCTTTTTATGCCTTACCATACTATGACGTTTTATGCCATTTTTATGTCTTACCTTACTATGACGTTTTTTCACATTATTATGCCTTACTATACAATGACGTTTTATACCTTATTATACTATGATGTTTTTTCACCTGTTTATGCCTTACTGTACTATGATGTTTTTTCACCTTTTTATGCCTTACTATACTATTACTTTTTTTCACCTTTTTATGCCTTACTGTACTATGATGTTTTATGCCAATTTTATGCCTTACTATACTATGACGTTTTATGCCATTTTTTTGCCTTACTATACTATGATGTTTTATGCTTTACTATACTATAATGTTTTATCACCATTTTATGCCTTACTATACTATGGCATTTTTTCACCTTTTTATGTCTTACCATACAATGACGTTTTATACCTTATTATACTATGACATTTTATGCTGTTTTTTTGCCTTACTATACTATGATGTTTTTTCACCTTTTTATGCCTCACTATACTATGATGTTCTATGCCATTTATAAGACTTACTATACTATGATGTTTTTTCACCTTTTTATGCCTTACTGTACTATGATGTTTTTTCACCTTACTATACTATGATGTTTTTTCACCTTTTTATGCCTTACTGTACTATGATGTTTTTTCACCTTTTTATGCCTTACTATACTATGACGTTTTATGCCTTACTATACTATGATGTTTTTTCACCTTTTTATGCCTTATTGTACTGTGAAGTTTTTTCACCTTTTTATGCCTTACTATACTATGCCGTTTTATGCCTTACTATACTATGATGTTTTTTCACCTTTTTATGCCTTACTGTACTATGATGTTTTTTCACC
>NW_019522460.1:0-548 GCF_002814215.2 Seriola lalandi dorsalis | reverse complement strand
ATACTATACTATGACATTTTTGGACATTTTTATGCCATACTATATTATGACGTTTTTGGACATTTTTATGCCAACTATAATATGTCGTTATTTGAGAATTTTTGCCATACTATACTATGCGGTTTTTGACATTTTTATGCCATACTATACTATGACGTTTTTTGAGAATTTTATGCCATGCTATACTATGTCGTTTTTTGAGAATTTTATGCCATGCTATACTATGACATTTTTGACATTTTTATGCCATACTATACTATGACGTTTTTGGATATTTCTTTGCCATAATATACTATGTCGTTTTTTGATAATTTTATGCCATGCTATACTATGACGTTTTTGGACATTTTTATGCCATACTATACTATGACGTTTTTTGCCATTTTTATGCCTTACTATACCATGACGTTTTTTGACATTTTTATGCCATACTATACTATGACGTTTTTGGACATTTTTATACCATACTATACTATGACGTTTTATGCCTTAATATAAAATTATGTTTTTTGACAATTTTATGCCTTACTATACTTTGACATTTTATA
>NW_019522459.1:21865-22742 GCF_002814215.2 Seriola lalandi dorsalis | reverse complement strand
GAACTGACTCCACCTCTCTGTGTCATTTCATCACCACTGGCCTGTGTTCGCGTTTTCCACTCGTGTATTAATAATATAGTTCATTTCATTTACTGGTAAACAGTTCTCTGCTGTTCCTCCATCACTGACACATGACGCTCCGCGTCTCATTCTAGAGAATTATTAAGAACATGCTGCAGCATGAAACGTTTCTGTCCCACAGCCCTGAAGGCATCATGTCTCTAGTTTCTCTCTGTCTGTTAACGTTGATGAACGCTCGCCGTCTCTCGTCCTCCGTCTTCTTTGAAGCGAGTTGAAGGCGAAGCTTAAAGGTGCAGTCCGCTGTTTCCCTCCAGTAGGAATCAGCAGAGACAGAGTGTTGCACAACAGCAGGAAAAGTCCCGAGCAGCTGCCGGTCACCTGAACTCATCGTTCATCAGGTTTCAGCGGCGCTCAGCGCGGCGCAGGCGGGTCGTTCTCTCCGGCCTGGACGCCGGTCGGAGCGAGGAGGGGATTCAAATTCATCTGCTGAAGAATTAAAAACCCTCTCGACTCCTCCAGAGTCCAGGACAGAGTGAAGATACTTTCTTTTGTTTTGCTTTTCCAGAAGGTGAGAGGCTGAATCCTGTCGTCCTGCAGTTCAAGGTGACGAACACCAGGTGGCGACGTTTCCTCACAGTCAGCCGGAGCTGCTGCCCTGCTGCCCAGAGGACGCTGAAACACACCAGACACATGAACATGAAGGGACACGGAGGAACACTGACCTGCTGCCGCCACGACCGACCTCCACTACACAGAACAAATCATTTCTAACATGAATCTCAGAGGAAGTGGCTGCTGTGTGTGTGTGTGTGTGTGTGTCTGTGTGTGTGTGTGTGTGTGTCTGTGTGTGTGTGTG
>NW_019522459.1:20677-21541 GCF_002814215.2 Seriola lalandi dorsalis | reverse complement strand
GGCCACAGATAAACTCTCGGGTCTCGATCCTGTGTTGTTGTTCAAGTTTGGACAAAATCATCTTTTCACTCTGGTAACACATGAAAACACCAAGTCTCTTTATGTATTTGATCACATCAGAGTCAGCGACCGTCATGACTTTCTGCAGTGACAGAACAAGACTGGGGGGGTTTCTAAGTCGGCCATATTTGATTTGAAGCGCTCAATTGTAAAGAGGAAGGGGGGGACCAGACACATCCATACTCCATAATAAAATGCTGCTGTTCTGAAAAAGACATGTGGATGTTATTACACACTCACACCAGCAGGTGGAGCCAGTTTCCTGTAGATGGAGGTTTTCTGTCTCCTGTGTTTTTGTGCTTTACTTCTTTATACTTGAGCTTTCAGGACTTTTTACACTATGATTTTGTTTCTGTTACTTCAATTCAAAAGTGAAGTATCGTTAAAAAGAAGCTGTTGTTTTAAAGAAGTCTTGTATTCAGATCAGTTCACAAAAGATCGTCAATCAATGAATCAATAATCCCCGATTGAAGATATGAAAATGAAATGGAGGATGTTTAACACGTTAAAACCAAAAATAAAGACACTGTCGTCGTCTCAGTGTGAACCACACAAACCTCCTGTCAGTGGTCAGGATCAGCAACTGACTGATTAATGGGCTGATTGATTGATTGGTCGGTCGGTTGACTGATTGGTTACCTGGTGGAGTAGGAGGGCTGCACCTCGTGCGGGTTCCTGCGGTCGGACCAGAAGAAGAGCAGCCGGTCAAAAAGCGGTTTGATGTCGGCCACGTAGGATTTCCCTTCAGGAAAGATCCTGAGGACGCCACCGTGCTCCTGATACACAACAACAACAACAACAACA
>NW_019522459.1:17167-19323 GCF_002814215.2 Seriola lalandi dorsalis | reverse complement strand
TGTGTGTGTGTGTGTGTGTGTGTGTGTGTGTGTGTGTGTGTGTCTGTGTGTGTGTGTGTGTACGTGCAGCTGGTCAGTGTTTGGAGGAAACTGGATCGGCCACGTTTGTAGTCGCAGCCTGAACGCCTCTGTGAAGACTCAGAAATCTGCTTTAAGACTCATGGTGTCAATCAGACTGTAGCCCCGCCCACCACCTGTTGTGACTCAGGATGATTGACAGCTCTTCTTTTACACACGCGAACAACAACTAAAGTTTTTAGTGTCTTCAGATGCTGTTTAAAGGTTTGTTTACGTCACAGGTTTGAACATATATTTCAAATTAAAGTCAAGATCAGAATTTGACAAAATCTAAACTCAGCTTCCGGCTCAAATCTGGCCCACATACGGCACGATCACCAGACGCTACTTCCACATCTGGACCAATTCTGGCGCACACACAGAAACTCTTCCAGCTGAACTGGAAGTTTCACTTTGTTACCTGGGTTAGCTTTTTCAGGAGCTTTCTACAGCATCTCAGGGTCTTCCTCAGTGGATGATGTTTATTTTATGAACTGAAGAAGACCATGAGATGACACTGAAAGCTTTTTTAAAAAGCTTTTTTGTTATTTTATACAGAAAAGAAAATCACAAATAAAAAACCATTTAGATTTATATGATTTATATTGTTTCAATTTAAATTTTTGTACATTTTGTCCTTCTTTTTTCTGCCCTTAACTTGTCCTGTCACTATTGAATTAATTCAATTAATTTAATTTATTAAATTCTACTCAATCGTCCATCCACAAAAACATGTTTTAGCAACTTTGGTGGGGGTTTCCCTGCGTCCCCTCCCTGCAGCACCGTGACCTTGCGACCCAAACAGGAAGCGTCTGATAAGCCGAGACCAGCAGACGATTATCAGACAAGAGACTGTGTCAAAGTCAACAAAGGCTCAAACTGAGAGTTTCCTTCCAGGAAAAACACAGAGCGGCCGCCGCCACCACCAGCTGATCCACACACACACACACACACACACACACACACACACACACAACCCCCCCTGTGAGGTCACCGCTGGTCATTTCACTGCTATGGCTTCATATGAGTGTTTTCATGGCTCCGGTGTGAAGATGTGACGGAGCTTCATCAGGCTTTAACAGAGTTCAGGAGTTCACTGATGATAAAAACTCTGCAGCCAAATTCAAACCATAATTTATAAAGATTAGGACTGAAAAATACGAGGAGAAAATAATTATTGAAGATAAATGGATGAAGACGACGACACTCGAGGAAAATCAGGTTTTGTTTAACTATTGAAAGATTAATATCCATGATAAAAGATATTTAAATGAAAACCAAGTGTTTCACCTCGTTAACATCCACATGATGTTTTTATATAACACAGACTCATGATGATGGAATAACCATCAACACCATGACTGAGTGTTTCCACCTTGACCTGCAGTGAACCAATCACAGTCTCATAAACACAGATTCAGGGTTTCATACGTCACAAACCTAAAGAACCAATCCTGTCAGCTGGTGGGGACGGGGGGCGGGGCTAAATGCACCTGAAACCTTGTCAGTACAGATAGAGAGAGAGTTAGCATTAGCACAACCGCTAACACTGTGTCAGCCACTGCCAGTTACAAGCTAACAAACAACATACACAAATAAAAGATGCTAACTAGCTAACTGTTCTGACCCGTCTGCTGGTCTCTGGCACTGACTGTTATATTTAATGAAATAAGGATTTCTCAGAAACCGTTTACTCCACATTCATGTGACAACATTCACCAGTGACGGAAGATTACGCCTCGTTAAAGAGGCAACGACAATGATTTACACCAAACTGCATCATGGGACGTCAGTGCCGCCACCTGACCCCGACACTGACACACAGATCACACGCAGCCCTCTCCACTCATGCATTTATTGTGACGTACATGTTTACACAGATGCTCTGTCTGTGCTGACTTCAGCAGCATCACCTGCAGCCACATCATCACCAACCCCCCCCCCCTTCTTTTATTGTGAAATGAAGACGTGCATGGAGCTCCACGCCTCTGCACGCTCCGTAAAATCTCACATCCTGTTCACTTCCTCTTCTGTACGATCATCAACAAACACACCACTTCATACAGGAAGGTCACGGCGTAGACAACAACAACAACAAC
>NW_019522459.1:16743-17028 GCF_002814215.2 Seriola lalandi dorsalis | reverse complement strand
CCCCCCCCCCCCCCCCCCCCCTGAAAACCACAGGCAGCTTGAACTGAGGGGAAGCAACTCACGCCACCACTGAGGCACGTACACACACACACACACACACACACACACACACACACACACACACACACACACACACACACACACCATCATCGTCATCATCATCATACAACCTGAAAGTATGTGGTGAGACAGGAGGGCTGGGCGCAGAGGAAATGATACTCTGGAAAACAAAACGCCTCCGAGAGCCGTTTGGAGTTGAAACTTTATCTTATCTTTCTATTAGAG
>NW_019522459.1:15261-16706 GCF_002814215.2 Seriola lalandi dorsalis | reverse complement strand
GGGGGAGGGAGGGGGAGGAGGAGGAGGGAGAGAGAGGGATTGTGGGAGTGCAGTGAGGTCTGTGCAGGGGTTTGGCAGGTTTCCAGCCTGCTGACAGTTTAATGACAGAGCTACGTGAGGAGCGTGAGGCTGCAGTCTGGACCCACTGCAACCACCAGGACTCCTCCACCTCAACACTGGGGTTCTCAACCTGAGGGGTCGGGACCCCCAGTGGGTCACAAGATAAATGTGAAAGGTCACGCGGTGACTCACAGCAGAGGAAAGAAGATTAAAAAACATTTCTGCGACACAGAATTACATTTCTTTCTCTGTTTTTTGCTTTTTTTCTTGTGACTTATTAAAGAGTTTTATCTTAAAACTGTTGGAATAAAACAATCTCCAAAATCTTTAGCCACAAAGATTCATTAATCAATTAATTAACTTGACGATTGGGCGCTTCTCAAATGTGAGGATTTTATGTTTTTCTTTGTCCAACATCAGAGTTAAAAAACAAACATTACAACTCTTCATACAATCCTTGGATCCCTCTCTTTAACTCGTCCGTCACTGTGTCTGAAGGTCGTCTGGGTGAAGAAGAGCTCAACTGAGTCAGTCCATAGACTCCCATGTTAAAATGTCTTTACAGCAGAAATCAACGTGTTTACAGCCTGGTGCAGAAACTGTTTTGGTCTCTAGAGATAATTTCCTCCTTCATGACACCTGTTTATATAACTCACCTGTTTATATAACTCACCTGTTTATATTTTGCTAAGGACTAAAGTTATGGAGGATTGAGGGCGTGGCCTCTTTGAGTGACAGGTGGGGGTCTCAGCTCCACACGCCCCTCCTCTTTGATAATTTTTGGATTAGCTGGGAGTTAGGGTAAAATCTTAACGCTACCTAAACCTAAATATGAACATGTTCTTTCCTTTAAAGTTGTTTTAGTGTGAAAGCTCCTCCAGTGTAAAGGTGTGTGTCCATGTGTAGTGTGATTATAGATCAGCTCTAGCTTCTATATTAATACTGTGAAAGTATCAAAGCCTCAGTCCACAGAGAAATGCACACAGCCTGTATTCAGAAACTGAGCCTTAAAACCAGCCGTTATTAAAAGATTGTTCTGTTCTCCAGACAATAACTTCTTATCCTGCATCGTTGTTATGTTTATTCTCCTGCACCGTCTGCAGATACCTGTGTGTGTGTGTGTGTGTGTGTTCCTATTGTAACTGGGCTAAGCTGTTTTTTAAGAAGTCCCATCTGATAACACACAGACACGTGTGATAAGGGCTCACTGTAGACTGCACTGCATGCTGGGAATATGTGTGTAATATGTGCTCAGCCCTCCTCACCACATACTTTCACCTTGTATGATGATGATGATGATGATGGTGTGTGTGTGTGTGTGTGTGTGTGTGTGTCTGTGTGTTTAAGGGAAGTCAGGATACTGTACATCAGTGAGTGTGTGTGTG
>NW_019522459.1:6663-15043 GCF_002814215.2 Seriola lalandi dorsalis | reverse complement strand
AACAACAAGTTTTCCTCGATAAAACGAGACAAAAACTAAATGATATTTAACTTTTGGAAATGAAACAATTAGATTCAGATTGAGCAGCTGGACCTGCAGCCTCTTACATCCCCGTAACGTGAGATAAAAAATAACAACAAACGTCAATTTAAACAGGAAGTAAAAATCCAGTGGAGACAAACCAACACGTAAAACATGTAAAGTTTCTCTTCAGGACCAAAACAGGAAATGACACAGAAACTAATCATGATCAAAAGCTAATATACATTTCCATCAAAGCAAAAACGCTGCAACTAACTAATATTTTCATTATTGACCATCTGCAGAGTATTTTCTTGATTTAATGAATTATTATTAACAAAACGTCACATTTAAAGCTGGAAGCAGCAGGATCAGTTCTTGACTCAGTACAGTTGCCACTTAATCTTCTGTAAATCCACTACTTGAATAATTGATTAATTGATTAGGATTCATCTCTGCAGCTCTGATGAACAGTTATAATATGTCTGAGGGATGAGAGTATTTGTTCTTCACCTACTGAACCCTCCCACACAGAAATGTAATATATGACATTTGTGTCTCTATATAAAGAGCGATGATTATATATATTATTATCACGTGTATAAATCCTCTGGATTTATGAAGATATAAGTTAATAACATACATGAAATACTAAAAATAGCTATATGATGAATTTCTATATGGTATAACATGTTAACATTTATTTAATTTATGTATGCAAGTTTATTAAAACAACAAACATTATATATGCAAAAATAGTTTTTTCTTTCTTTAAAAAAAAAAGAATTTCTAATTCATTTTAAACACGTCTCAAACTTTTGGACGCCACTGTTTATATATCAATATATATTAACAGGATATATATCTACAATATAAGCATATACACATAAACATACATATTTGTATACAGTATATGTCAATATATGAAATTGTTATATCATTTTTATATGCGCTTTTATTTTAAATATTATTTTTATTGTATATTTTTACTTTATACTTTATATATTTTCCATATTGTATATGGAAATTCAATATATGTACATATATTATATTTGTGTAGGAAGCTGCTCTGCTTTACGATCTGAAGATGAAGGTCTGCACTCCAAAATAAAAGCTGTAAAGTGTATACATTTATTTTGGTAACACTTCACTTAACCTCCTGTTTACCTTTTAGAAGACGGATATAAACATCTAATAAATGTTTGTAAGAGCAACCTACAGAAATACAATATTCTTCTGTCTGCAGACACTCGTGTTCATATTCTAAAAACTTCTCTCATGTATTTTTCCCGGGAACAGGAAGCAGATTTTAGCGGTAAATAGTCTCAGTAAGCACCTGGACCCAGGTATCCATCCCCAGACTGCACGCCCTCATCACGTCTGTCCGGTGATTAATCACCACAGAAAACACCAAGACGACCAAACCGCTGAGTTTCCTGTCCTTCCTGGTTTCTGAAGCCTTGGCTCAGGGCCCAGACCGGGTCCCTGGACTGCCGCTGAAGGGCCTGAACGTCGCAGAGAACAGGAAGGTGGTTTCACTGTGTTTCCACATGAGAGCGACGAGGCGTGAGGAGGAACGCTGAGTGTATCAGTCTCTGCTTTCCAACGCAGGGCGTTTGGATCTTGTCCCAGATGAAGTGTGTTGCACCGTGTGACACTACGGATCCTCAACCGTCAACAAAACAGGAAGTCCTCTAATCTGGTGTCGCCTACATGAGCAGCTGGAGTCCAGACCAGCAGACCACCTCAAAAACTTTTTCTTTTGCAAAACTGCAAAAACCAAAGTTCCTATAAATTGGTCAAACTATGGATGTGGCCCCGATTGATCGGCCACCGATCATGATCCACTGCTTTAATAAAGCAAATAAAAATTGCAAAAGTTGCAGTGATTGGACAGAAATGGAGGGTCGGGCAGAATTCACAGGGATTGGTTGGATTTGTGTTAATTATTGCCATCGCGACTTCCTGGAGGGACTGATCAACACCTTAAACATGTGTTCCTATTTTTCTGCTCACATAATGAACTCCTTAAAGGGCCAGCGCACCTCTGGTCCTCCCACACAGGTGATCTAATTACCTCAGGACTGCAGCTCGTCTCAGAGCTGTGAACAGACTGTCTCTGCAGATGATGGAGTGAACTCCCACCATGACAGATTCAGTCTAATCAGCCAGAGTGACACACCTGTGGAGCCGAGCGGCGCCTTTAAGGAAACTCTGTATTTAGAGACGTTTGGTGAAGGAATATTTTGTTTGAAGAAAAATGCTGTTTATGTTCTTTCTTGCAAATAATATGAATTAATGCCGATGCACACATGTAATATACAGATTCTATTCTACACAGCTTGTGTGAAGCCGTAAAGTTGCAGCGCTTCATGTGATGTGTACTTTAATAACTTATTGTCCTTTGCTTTAGGATTTCTGTTTGTTAATATATTCTATTTAATCAGAAAATACGTCATTATATTTAAGCAAAATGTAATTAAATAATTAAAAGTACTGATGGTGCAGAAAATGTTTTCCTATCACATATTATTTCTATGGATTATTAAAGTGGTGCAGTGATGTACATGTTGCAGCTCAGCGATGATTTTAACCACTTTACCAGAGTGTTGTATAAACTAAAGCAACGCATCATATTCTGTAAGTTCATCATGTTTATCAGTCCAGATATGTAATATATGACATGTATGTCCCTATATCATTATCATATATGTACACCCTGAATATATAGGTTTATAACGTATATAAAATACACATAGTAAAATTTGTATATGTATTCATATTAAAAATATCTGTGTGATGATTTTTTATATGGTATAAGATGTGGCAATCACATATATTAATTATATATATTTAATTTATACATGGACGTTTAATGAAACAATATAACATTTTACATGTTTTTATATATTTTCGTTGTTAATTTCTCTACCTTATATAATACAACATACTGACAGGCTTTGGGATGGACATATATCTATGTAACATATGTCTACAATATAAACATACATATTTGAATGGGCTTGACATGAATGTTAATATACGAAATTAGTACAATTTCTAACTAACATTTTTTACATTTGCTTTTATTTCATATGTACATGGAAATTCAATATATGTCCATATATTATATTTGTATATGAGACGTATGAAACTTATTATGAGACAAAACAATAAACGTGTTTCAGCTCTGTGGGGATTATTATTAATGAGGGGTTTAATTAAGTTTTTTATCTTAAAAAGGTTGGAGACTTTTCTTTTAAAGAATTCATTCAGAAAAAAATCAAATGAAAAATCACCATGGTGATAAAAACAGTGTCTGACGGAGAGTGAGAGTGATGGAGTAAAAGGAACAAGGTATAAGATGAATAAACATTAAACTTTGTCTCTGCTTCTTTACTCTTCCTGCTCTCTGACATCCTGAAGTCCAGACTTGAACTTGACCCACATCGCCCCTCTTACCTTTGACCTCTCCCGGATCGCCTTGCTGCCGAGCCGGCTCGCGCACACGGAGATGAGCTTATCGATGAGGTTGAGCAGGAAGCTGATCGCCTCGCAGCCGCGCTCCGACCCGCTCACCCAGGCGATCTTGTCCCCGCGGATGCTCTTGCGGTGGATGCCGCGGACGGAGCCGGCCAGCCGGCCGTCTTGCAGCGCCCCGGACCGGTGCATCTCCTTCACCTGCTCCAGCACCGCGTCCCCGGCCAGCTGCCCGAGGAGACCGTCCACATGGCAGAAGCCGTGGGACAGCAGGGCCGGGACGACCCGCTCCAGAGCCAAACGCTCCAGGTCCGCGTCCGATACGTGCTCGATAAAAGGCATCTCAACAGCTGTGGCAATGTTGCAGGGAATTCAGTCTGATGGCGGGAGTTGAGGTGTGACAGGAGGCTGAGCGGAAGTGAAGTGAAGCTCCGCTGAAAGTCACCAAGTTAAATCAGATCGTTACTGAACGATCCAGCGTCCAACTTCATGTTTCCACCGAGCTCTTATTGAGGCTGCAGCAGCGTCACGTCAGCGGGTGTGCACCCGCAACACTTCCGGTTACACGTTTCAAAATAAGAGTCAGTTCCGCTTGTATTGGAAATGTTTCCTTTGTAAAACAAGTCATTTTATCTCATCTTTAATGGGGATTTTAACACCTGGAAACCACCTTCTTCTACATCTCACCTGGGTCTCCTGTTTTTTCTAAGGACCAATGAGAATAGTCCCTATCCATTATCTCATGAAGTGAAACAATAACTTTATTTTATACCACTTGTTTATTTGTCTGCTGTTTTGTTTGATATGCTTTCATGTATGTTCCTTATGGCTGTGGAAAAAGTCAAAATGAACCTTGGCAGGAAATTTGTATGTAAAAATGAAAAACCAATATGTTAAATAATAAAACCAAATAGTAAATATATGAATGACACCGTTTCATTATGGGAGGAAGTCGCAACTTTCAAAACTGCTGGCATAGTAAGCTTTCAGAAGGATGCAATTTAGTGCAGGAATAATTTATTGGTAATTAGTTAACTAAATGAATCAACAGTCATTTAGATTGATACATGATTAAAGTGATTAATCTGTCAAACAAAAAAAAATCATTTTTGGTTCTCAAATTTTTGGATCTGCTGTTCTTATCCTGTTCTAGATGAAGACATTCAGGGTTTGTGCTTTTAGTTGAAGATGTCATGTTCAGCTCTGCAGAACCAAGATATATAAAAATTATATTATGAACATTTCACAGTTGCTTTTTTAGGAGACACCCATAAAACCACTCACCTTTTGTTCTTCCAGCCATCATGAGCAGGTTTCCCTCTTAGTTGATTCGCCGTGCTTTTAATTTGAAAGCCCTTCCACAGACTTCCGGTCACATCGCGGCTGCTTCACGGTGGAGGAGAGAAAGTGCGATGAGAGAGCGAAGTGTGAGACGTGCTGGATGTGATGTACACTGTGGGGGGGGGGGGGGGGGGGGATTCCTGGACTTGACTCTAACCCACTTTCTGTGTTAATACCATTATTTTTACATCACGTGACCTATTGTTTATGATCATATCAAACATTTAAAGTTGGTGTCCAGTAGAATCTTTTATTCTTTAATCAGCAGCAGATTCACTTAAATCCTTCACTTTGCTTTGTATTTATTTATTGCTAAAGGTGAAGTTAATTACGACTAAGTGACTGACTCTCTGCGACGTGCCCGCGCACTGGGCGTGCCCGCCGCCATTGAGGACTCCACGAGCCGCATGTAGCCCTCGCGCTCTCTCCCTCCCCTTCGTCCTACCCGCGCGGAAGTAAACATTCAACGTGAAGTTGACCACGTGCCGGGAAAAGACTGAAAGCAGCTGATATGAGCAGATAGACCACACAGGATAATGATGATAATAATAATAATAATAATAATAAACAAACAATTATAAACAAGTTATAACAGATTTCATACACTGATGCAGGTTCACTATTTGGCAAGATCGTCTTACTAAGGAGTTACTGACATTTATAACTGGTAACAGGAGCCTTATAGTAACGCATTCATATATTATTTGTTTATAAATGTTTGTAGAAATGAGATGCAGCAACAGGATGATGATGGAGGGAGAATCAGCTGAGTGAACAACAGGCCACAGATCAATGGAGTATAGTCATTGATATGATCATTTTTGCCATAATTTGATCTGCTAAATGAAACTTTCCGATCTCATTAAGATGCTGACGGTGACGAAGCAGCAGCTACAGATGCTGATGATGGAGGAAACAGAGATTTGAGGCTGAACAGTACAGAGACCTGTGGGTTCACTATTTGGCAAGTAACAGGTCACTGATGCCCTTTTTATCTAATGTGTTATAACAACTTATAGATGATTATTAAGTGTAAACAAGGTCATTAATAAACTAGTTACAAAATCCTCTATAAGACTCTTATTGTGAAGTGACACCGACATGTTTTATTTTATCTTAACATTAGTTTTGTAGTGACTAAAGTTAGCAGCTAATGTTACTGACATTTCTTCATGTTCTTCATTTTAAAATAATTAAAGTGTCATTTTTTAATTTGACCTTACTACTAAGTGTTTAACAGGAAACACTGGAAGGTAACGTAACTACCACGGGTTCGTTTTAAATCAATACTGCATTTGTGATGACAGAATTAGCAGCTAATGTTGCTGTCACTTTTTAATTTGACAGATTTATGCAGAAATGTTGGAGTTTTTGAAAAGTTTCTATTTCAATGTTCGATGTCCAAACTTATTTTCTTATAATTAATATAATCTAAATATAAAAATATATATTGAATATAATCTGTAATGAATGCTTCTAGTACTAGTGTGTGTTTGGTTGTTATTGTAAATATTATGTATCAATATTATTATCAGTGTTTATCAGTATCATTATCACTCCCTTGTCTCGGTGGCTTTCTGCAGCAGACACTCCCTGAACCTGCAGGGTGCATTCAAGGACATCTGGAAAAGAAACCACCCTGTATCTGATAACCAAATACTTAATAAGGAAAGTGTCTATCAGTAATTATGCTGGTTCAGCTGGTGCAGACGTGTCACATCGTGCCCTGCCGCCGCCGCCGCCGCCGGAGCTCCATTTCTGAGGAATGTGTGCATACGTGAGGCTCCACACCGCAGCCAGCTTCCTGCTGCCAGATGAAACAGTGACAGTGTGAAAGAAGCTGTGCCAGCTCTGCCTGTTAATCAGCACGGTGACACCCGCTCACGCCCCCTGATCAATCAGTGTCCGCTGTCGACCGGTTTCAGTGTAAACGGTGGATTTCCTCTCTGAATCAGCCGCGACACGGAGAGTGAAAGGTCAAAGAAGGGGGAAGTTATTTTGGTAAGTTCATCTCATTTCTGTTGCATGAGTTTGGATGGACGCCTGTTCTGTTACCGTGGTAACCTCTGATTTCAAAGAATAACTGATGGAATTACACAAGAGGAAATTACTGGGCAACAGTTTCAATTATCGGCTAATTATAAAAGTAACTTTTTGTACCACTTCAAAATAAGACTACCTTTATAAGAGATTTATAAATGCTTTATAACTAATAAACCATTTATAAATAACCATTAATTAGCTTGTTAACAAATCATAAATAAACAATTATAAACAAGTTATAACAGCTTTCATACATTGATGCAGACTCATTATTTGGCAAGATCAGGTTAACGCTTACTACTCATTAAATGTAAAGTGTGAAACACGTCACCATTTATTAATAAGTTACTATAAGACTCCTTTTACCAGTAATAAATACTAATAACTCATTACGAGATGCACATCATCACAACGAGATATTTATGTGTTAGCAGCTGATTGTCATGTGTTCCTGGTATTTTTTATTCCCTTAATGCATGAACTTGAATAAACCACATTGAACAAACAAAAAAAAGTCCCAGAATGCTCTAAATGCAGCTTCAGAAGCTTTTGTTGATTGAATTGCAGGTCATTTTATGGGCATGAAAACTATCATGAATTGAAATCTGCTGTTTAAGAGTCATCAGCAACTTCAATCAAAGCGTTCTGTTTTACTCCCAGTCTTCAAAACCACATCAGTTGAGCTCTAAAGTAAACCTCGGGACTTATTCCTCAAATTACAACACGTACACACACGTACACACACACGTACACACACACGTACACACACACTGCCGAGGAGTCCCTCTCTCCTTCTCTCTCTGGCATCCGATCAGAAAGGAAACAGAGGTCTGGTTACTGGTTAACTCAGACGATGAAGCTGTTCTCACGTACGCACAACAAGCTGCTTACTGGAGTTTGAACCGACATCACGAGAGGCTCACAAGCACACACAACATACAGACAGCAGTCAGCTGACCCACATATCCTCCCAGCTCCACTTCCTCATACACACAGAGCTCCACTTTGACTTGATTTCTCTAATAAACTTTCTAATGTGGATACAAGAATCAAAATTGGCATGTTTATCCCTTTGAGGCCAATAATGTGAAAAATCCCATCAGCCACTTGAAAACTCAAAAGGCCGTATTTTCCAAGATGACTGCCATTTCTGGAAACACTGGACAGATTCACACAGTTTCTGTCTGAATCTCAATTAAATCTAAATGAAAAAAGTAATATTACAGGAAAAAAGTTGTAACATTGCGAAAATTTTAATAAAATTTCAAGAGAAAGAAAACATAATTTTTAATCAATGGCAGCGTCGACCGGATCCAACTGGCCAATGATATTTGGCTACCGGGGTAGGGAGGCGGGGTGAACGGAGCTAACGAAGTCTCGTACAGTCTGTCATGCTAGCTTACAACCACAGCTATGGATTACAACAAACTACCGTTGTTCTTGTTAATAAAGTTTCCCACCAAGTAAATAATGTCAATAATATCAAACTACGAAC
>NW_019522459.1:4882-6206 GCF_002814215.2 Seriola lalandi dorsalis | reverse complement strand
GCACCTGCTGGGTCCTGAATGCAGGTGAGGCTCCTCTGTGTCTCCATGTGTCCTGGATGCAGAGAGAATCCAGCAAAGAGACGTCCAGGGTGACGTGGAGATCCTGGATGAGGAGGACGTCTCCTCTGCCCCATGTGTCCTCCTCCAACAGTGCAGCCTCCACTCCTCCCAGGAGATCCTCTGGATCACCATGGCAACAGTCAGGCCGAGCATCCTGTGCTTCCCCTCCAGCGAGGAACACTGTGCCTCCATGAGACAACAGGAACCTCCGGGGGTCCACCTCCAAGATGTGGCGTCATCAATCCGACCGCCATCCTGGAAAGCCAACACCCCAACATTGGTTTTTCATTGTATTATTTTGAATAATCTTATAAATCATTAAATTCATTCATCAATGAACAATGCCAGCAAGCTAGCTGCTAATCATTATCATTTATTGCAAATATAATATATCATTGTTAGCGCTATAATTGTTATCAATGATTGTTATTTTTACAATTATAATTATTTTTACTATTGTCATTATTGCATACAATCACAAACAAAACGTCTTCTGTGTCACCTTGTTTGTTCGTTTGTCACCAATAAAGATAAAAAAATTGCTAATGCTAGCTAGCCCCCCACTTGTTATTTTGTAATCTGTTTGTCCCAGATAAACCAAAACAAAAAGAAAGAAAAGCTAATGCTAACCAAAACGGCGGCTAGCTCGAGCCCCCGACTTAGTCCCCTCCAGTACCAGGCAGTTGGTTTCTGCAAGCAAAGAAGATACAACAGCCTGGAAAATTTTAATCACGAGTATTTCACTTACTGACTGTGGACTGCTCACAGAGCCAGGTGTCAGGCTGCCATGTTGGTTTCTGGGTTCTATATATGAAGTCATGGGGCTGTCTCACCAGTCACCGCATGTTGGCAGTCTTTGTTACGACCCAGCTAGGGGAAAAAGGAAGCAACATAAAACCAGGTGTTATTGCTAAATCAAATTTACTTATTTAATTTATTTCGTAACCAGGAGGGTAAATAAGTAAACAAACATACAAACAAGGCAAGAGGACAACTGAAGTAGGGGAACAGGAGCCAACAAAGAGTCTAACTGTGCGATTCTAACCAACCCAAAAACACAAGAATCAGCACCCCTGTTCCTAATGTGTCCAACAGTCTTTTTCTAAGGGTGTGATGCACAAGCAGAACTTTAAACCTAGCCCAGTCCCCAACAATCACTACCAGCATCTCAAACCAAATCACAAATTACAGACAAATGTTCACAAAGGAGGTACAGAGGCGAGCTGCCTATCATGTCAGCCGCCACTAATGATGTGCGGCCGGG
>NW_019522459.1:3105-4275 GCF_002814215.2 Seriola lalandi dorsalis | reverse complement strand
TTTCATTATTGATGACAGGAGTCAAAACATCTGTTGGAATGATTCTGTCTCTGTCAGAATAAAGAACATGACTGAGAGCTGAGAACCATCATGACATGTGCACCTGCACAATGACTCCAAACTGAGTATTAGTTTCTATTCTATTGTTATTTAATGTAAAACGGTTCAGCAGACTGTTTATTACAACTAAGATGAGGGAATAATTTATTTTCAGATATCTGTGATCATCTAATCAGAGTGCTGTTTCTTTTATCTTTTTCTCTTTACTCTACAATATGATATTGATCTGATTTCTCTCTATTATAATGTTTTAGTCCATCCAGTCAAGGTCTGGATCTTTGGGGACACCTACAACCTCTTGCAGTGATGATGGAGGCCCTGCACCACCTCCACCTGCAGTGTCCACACATGAAGATCTTCTCTTCCCAAACATACACACAGTGTCTTATATGATGATATAGTATTTTTTAATGTAACACTTGTGGCCATAACATTGTTCAGTCTGATCAACTGTGCTCTTCCTTGTTCCCTTCACCCTCACTGTCGTATTACACTCTCTGCCCCGTGTCAGACATACAGTCACATGACTCTTGGACTCCACTGTAGCTGTAACAAACTGTCAATAGTTTCAAACATTAGATTCATATTTCCTATTCCTCAGTCATTATAGTTAATATCAGTGTGCTGTTCCAACAGCGTCACTTATTTAGAGGGAGATTATTACTGGAGCAAATAAATATTAACTGTCTCACATATTAGGACTCATGATGAATAATGATTATACTTGTTACTAAAGATTCTGTTGCTGTTGATTCAACTACTTCTTTTTATTAAACAAACTTACATATGACAATGAAATTCAGCTTTAACTTCATCCACAACTATTTTTTGATTTTAAATAGTTACAGTTGATCGTAAATTGTACACTACAGTATTTAATTAATCCATTTATTATTCTTTTATACATGTTTCCAGTGTTGTAAATTGTTTAAATTAATGTAGTTTATAATGTCCAATAAAGTTATTTATGAAGCTCTTTCTTTAACTTTGTTGATGGTTTTTATAGAACACATCTGGTATGAATCTTCACAATAGTAACACGTACAGCATTGTGTGACTATTTCTATGTTAGCTTTAATTAACAACATAAATACTAGAAATATTTAAATG